>NC_136938.1:29245397-29290397 GCF_949987615.1 Pollachius pollachius | reverse complement strand
GAACACTTGACGCCAGATCATCTTCCCTCTCTTCTCTTTTGGTTTCACTTCTGCGCAACCTTTTCTTACCAGTGGGTGTGTCCGGGATTCAGAAACAAGGCATCCACTGAAACCATGGGCCTACTTAATAAGAATACGTGTTTTGGTTATAAGTAACAGTTCTTTAAATGCAATATTTGATTTAATGTCTAAAGCTAAGCTTAATGCATGTAGCTTGTTGTGTTTATATTCTATGTATCATAGACATCTTGGGAGGCCCAACCTGTCAATCAGCCTACCTTTGGTTTCTGGTAATCTAGATGTGTTATTCGTCCAGCTTCATACCAGTAGGTACTTTCAGTGCCCAATGTCATAGTGTGTAGTATATGTTAGGTGTGAGTGATTGAATTATTCTCATTCTCATTCCCTTTTAAAGCACATGGGGCTGTGTATTTTATATGGGATATTTAATTTAATTCTGATTTGAAATGAAAATAATTCATCCTACAATGCTTGCATTAAGAGGTTGGAGGATCCCACTTTTAAAGTACAAGCAGGAAAATCCAATTAAACAGAGATACAAACTCACCCCAAATAAAGATTGTTTGGTTGGGCTCCAGGGCCGACTAAGGCTCCCTAACCACTCGTTCCCTGGCTACAGCACCCTGAGGCTCCAGGGCCGACTAAGGCTCCCTAACCACTCGTTCCCTGGCTACAGCACCCTGAGGCTCCAGGGCCGACTAAGGCTCCCTAACCACTCGTTCCCTGGCTACAGCACCCTGAGGCTCCAGGGCCGACTAAGGCTCCCTAACCACTCGTTCCCTGGCTACAGCACCCTGAGGCTCCAGGGCCGACTAAGGCTCCCTAACCACTCGTTCCCTGGCTACAGCACCCTGAGGCTCCAGGGCCGACTAAGGCTCCCTAACCACTCGTTCCCTGGCTACAGCACCCTGAGGCTCCAGGGCCGACTAAGGCTCCCTAACCACTCGTTCCCTGGCTACAGCACCCTGAGGCTCCAGGGCCGACTAAGGCTCCCTAACCACTCGTTCCCTGGCTACAGCACCCTGAGGCTCCAGGGACCTTCTCACGGCCACAGCTCCTTCAGGGACAGCTTCCACTGGCGGGGAACACAAACATCTGGCAGAGGAAGCAGGGGAACTCAGGCTGGGGGATCGGAGCCGTGGGAGGAGGGCCTGAGATAAACACTCCTAAATCCATGGTCTCAGTTCAGCTCAGCAGATGGGGTCATATCTACACGGCAAGAAACGCTTTGCATCTTCACACCAAAGTTTACAAAGAGAGGAACAAAATAATGGAATGCAAACCTTTATTGATTGTAGATCTGTTGACACACACCTGGACACACACACACACACACATACACACACGCCCACAGACACACACAGACACACACACTCACACATACACACACACACACACACACACACAGACAAACTAAAAAAAAAAAATCGCATGAGCCTTTCCTTCAGGAGAATGTAATGGTGTCTACTATTATTCTCCCTTTAATTCCCATTATCGTTCATCTATCGACATCAATCTGCTTTATCTAATTAAACTATGTCCCCCTGTCCAAGATACATATATTGGGAATGGATGAATGATAATGACAAATTAAAAAACTTTGGATTAACACAATATGAACAATAATTTGTGTCTCTTTTATTCTTTCCGTTCATTTTCTGTAAAATAAAGTCTGTCCCTCTATCCTTTTCTCATTAAACACTGCAATGCAACTCCAAATGCATCCAGGTTTAAATGTTGATAAAGATGGTAAGAATATCTCATTGAATATTTTAACCTTTTCAATTCCCAGATAAAGCAAAACAATATGAGGCGTGAAAAATCCTGCCCTAGCATGTATTAAATCATTTTTATTAGCCCATTGGATAAAACATTTCCATGCTGATTGGCATTCTGATTATTGCATGGAAACATAGACAGGTTAGGGTTAGGCTAACCCTAACCTGTCTATGTTAGGCTAACCCTAACCCTAACATAGACAGGTTAGGGTTAGGGTTAGGCTAACCCTAACCCTTACTCTAACATAGACAGGTTTCCCTCTCCTCATTCCAAGCTGAACACATGGACATCATTCTTCATCATGCATTGTCTGGTTGTTCTGAGTCTTTGTCTTTGCCTTGTGTCACTGAGACCTCACTGTCAGGCCTTGTTTGTACCCCCCAAAGGGTCTGTCCCCCCTGGCCCACAAGAAGAATCCAAAGAGTAAAGATTCCACGTGGAGGTGAAGACGGTTGAGTCAGGACCTCGTCTTGCTGTTCAGGAACCAGCCACACGGCGCAATGTCCAGTTTGAGCTGCTCCAGGACCCACGGGTCCTTCTGCGCTCCCTCCATGAACTCCTCTAGAGAGATCCGCTCTAAGAACCACACAAAGGAGGTGCATCCATTTTAAATGGTCGGACAGAAACATGCAAACATTGTTTGTTGAAACCAGTTTAAGACTTAGTTAGTCATCACATTTACATTAAGACATTTCCAGTCAGGGCATTTAGCAGACGCCTTTATCCAAAGCGACTTACAATAAGTACATTTGTCATCACCACCAGTTACTCCACAGCCGTGTGTGTAGTCCTAGACATGCTCACCATCGTTGTTGACATCGACCAGTTCAAATATCCGGTCACAGATGTCCTCCACCTTGACTTGGGGAGCGGGGTTATTGTGCTTCTTCAGCATGTTGATAATCTAAGGACACGAACAATCATTATACACACAAACTGATCATGTAGCATTTATAACCAACCATGTCAAATATATCGGAATGGCAGAAGACCACGAACAAATCATTACACAAACATATTTTACACAGCATCACAGAAAACGTATTCAAAATTTATTTTGAATCTTTTTCTCTAAATGATGAATGTTTATTTTGAATCTTTTTCTCTAAATGATGAATATGTTGACCCATGCTTACTTTCAGCACATGTTTCACTTCCCTCCTGTCCAGGCAGCCATTGCCATCGCTGTCGTACACCTTGAAGGACCACTTAAGCTTGTCCTCCAGCTTCCCTCGGAGCACCAGGTGAATGGCCGCTACGTACTCCATGAAGTCGATCTTGTTGTCCTATTAGACCACAGCGTGTGGACGATGTTATTCTGTCCTGGGCTCACAACACAGTCATCATCTAAGATATCCAACATACCTGGTTGGTGTCAAAGGACCGGAACACGTTCTCCATGTAGGCAGCCTCCTCCTCGCTGGAGGTGCAGTTCACACCGAATATCCTCTTGAACTCGTGCAGGTGGAGGTTTCCACTCGGGCATTCAAAGGCAAATTTGCGGTAGAGCTCCTGAATTTCTTGAAGAGTAATTTCCTCATCATCGATGCTCTCTGTCTGACCCATGATGTCACTAGTCAAACTATAATCATAATGTAGAAGCACAAACAAGCTCAACCATGAACATTCATGAATACCCTTCAGATCAGAAGCAGAATGGAGTAAAAGTCTGTTTCAGTGTTCCTCAGAACCCATCGCAGTAAAGTGTTCCCAGGCTGGAGACATGATCTGACTGCTCCTACAGCTGTAGTGTTTAACCTGCGGGGGCTATTTCTGGGAAGCTTCCAGGCTAATCCAGTTGCCCTGTGACCTGTATGAGTGGATGAGTCGATCTCTCCTGAGTCCTGGGCCGAAACCAACCAAATTGTTTAAATTTTGACAAAAGATTGAATGAATTGATTTTAGCGCTCTGAGAATGGTGTGTAGCATATTTGATTGTTTGAGTTCTAGGAGGTTTCACAGATGAGAGAACCACCAAGCTCCAGTAGATACATTTGGATGACCTCAGGACCAGCTGAGCCACTGAGTTTGGAGGATGGGTCAACAGCTTACTAACACACAACCCAGCAGAAAAACAAAACATTCTACTGGTCAAAGACTGAAGGGATGGAAGTGGACGAGTGTGACGGAGTGATGTGTTGATGAGGTATTACTCAGGATAAGGGTATCATTAAGAAACCAGAAGAATCAAATAGGCTGCCAGGAAGTCAAAGCGCTAAGTTGTGCAGAGAAAAGGTTCTTGGTCCTTGGGAGTCTTAGGTTACACTGAAGCCTTTTCTTGTTTAGATCACTGAAACGTGTCAACCGCATCTATGTGGCCCCAGTAAACCTGACTATGTGAAACAAGCCTCAGTTAATGATATTATCAAATATATATTTATTAATGTATCTATATATTATATAATAATAGAGGTACTATATATGGTGCATCTTTACTCTCTTCTTAATAACCCCCTCCTCATACTTCGTCAGCTATGGCCATTGATGATCGTGTACACTGGCTTGACTTTAAAGGAGGTGATAGCCACTGTGGTGGGAAGAGGAAGACCTTTATTTGTTTTCTAATCAGTCTCTCGTGGATCTGGCACAGGTCGTTACTCTGTGTTCTGTTGGGCAGACGCCTGCCTCCCAGATAGAATTAATGAGGATTTGAAGTGTTCGCCAATTACTAACCAGGCTGTTGGGCAGCAAAGCAGTGCAGGCAGTGGTCGTTCTCTGAACTGCAGTCTAATCGTTTGGAGAGATGAGTGTTGGGAGGTCTTCAGGTCCCAAAGGAGGACCCCCTAATAACTGTCCCGTTACACTGTTCCCCTTGTTGGTCCCTTTGATCAGAACCATTATTGCCTGACGGACCTCAAACAGAATGATTGGCAGCCACGGCTTCCAGGTCAAGATTGGGAGATTAAGCTCAGAGAGTTAAGCTACAGTTAAGTTAATAAGAGGGAATGGGGAAGGGTTTAAAGGCTGCTTCATAATACCAGGCCACCTCTCCTCTATTTCTTGATTTTCTATATTCTTAAATAAGACAGATCAGCCACTCCTAATCTTTATTATAGTGACACTAAACCAAAACTGATTCAGAAAATGCTTCAATCATTATTTTTTCAATAGCAGCTAACAACTATAGCATGCTAAAGCAGGAAAGGCTTGACATTCCAACGTATTTCACACAATAAATGGAGGTCATCTTCCTGCATAGAATATTTGATTAACTTTCTATACCAGATGGAATAGCTGTTATAGAGAAGAGGGTTGTGTGAGATGACCACTTCAAAGTGAACTGAGCCTCCAGCCTCCAATCTTGTTCGGGGGGCTGGGAGACACACATTGTGCCCACATTGTGCACTTCAGTCTACGTTTATGTTGGTAGACTCTCTTTGTCCTGATGTTTATTGTCTGCCCCTTAAACTAAGACAAACTTCCCAACCTATGGCCGATCCTGGCATTATTTTTAGAATCCTTTGACTACTATGACTTAAATTGTGGAGATCAGTTGTTTATGTTTGTCACACTTAAGGCTGAGCCCATAGGTCCGCAGAGCAGCTCTTGTGATTGGTGGAGGCAATAGGCTTAGGCCTCAACATGTTACATGCTACGTGCTACCTCCATGGTAAGAGGTACTTCTTGCTGTGAGTTGAAGCTCCCTGACATATGAAAGCTCCATGATGGATGGAGTCATCTGGAGTAATTCAGCGATGTGATCCACATTATTGTCCCAAGCACTTTGCTGGTGCATCCATAATTAGGGACAATGATTGTGGCTATAATGACGGTGTTAATGGGAGTGAGGCCGGTGCCTCATCCTTTAGCAGATAATGTTCCAGTTGCACTATACCTCACCCTGGGAACTAGTGCTGCTGTGCATTTGCTGCTACTGCTACTGCTGCATATGGCATGAAGTGGGATTCACCAGTCCACCACTGCACTGATGGGCTTACGTCCCATCAGTTACAGTCTGCAGACCGTATGGGGGACTTCTGGCCTGCGTTAGGGTAGCCATGGCTCCCTGAGGAGGAGGAGGAGTCAGAACTAGCTGTGTTTTGGTAACCATGGCTCCCTGAGGAGGAGGAGTCAGAACCAGCTGTGTTTTGGTAACCATGGCTCCCTGAGGAGGAGGAGTCAGAACTAGCTGTGTTTTGGTAACCATGGCTCCCTGAGGAGGAGGAGTCAGAACTAGCTGTGTTTTGGTAACCATGGTTTCCTGAGGAGGAGGAGTCAGGACTAGCTGGTGCACTGCTGTGAACATGATAGGCTGCCACTTTGACTTCAATGTTTTTGATTGTATCACAAACTCTGTGAATAAAAGTGTGAATTAAAGTGGATAATGAATTCATTAATATTTATTTATTATTTTATTAGTATCATTGATATGTTTTTGTCATTAATGTGTGTCCTTGTGCCCTGTGTCACATCCACACAGGAGGCAGACCCGACTGCCCCTTTTGTCAGCAGGAAATCACTGGTTCCATCCCATCACTGGCATGAACCCAGACTCTGGAAGAAGCGCGAGGCTGCTTTGAGTCCCTGAAAGAAGCAGACCAAAGCCTTCTCTACGGTTTGTGTCTCCTGGCCTTAATTACCCGCCCTGCCTCAGACCTGATTACCTTAATGAGCTACACCTGTTTTCGCCTCTGCCATCACAACTCTGGCATAATGGCCTGTTCTCCTACTGTGCAGTTCAGACTGATCATCTCATCCTTTTGAGACGCTAGCCTAATAACACGGGCTGAGGGGCCCTGGGGCCCTCCTCACTGTCTGGGCCCTGGGGCCCTCCTTACTGTCGGGGCCCTGGGGCCCTCATTACTGTCGGGGCCCTGGGGCCCTCCTTACTGTCGGGGCCCTGGCGCCCTCCTTACTGTCGGGGCCCTGGCGCCCTCCTTACTGTCTGGGCCCTGGGGCCCTCCTTACTGTCGGGGCCCTGGGGCCCTCCTTACTGTCTGGGCCCTGGGGCCCTCCTTACTGTCGGGGCCCTGGGGCCCTCCACACATATCATATCATGTTACATGTTCACATGTAACCCCCCTCTTCCGAGACCTCCACTGGCTCCCTGTAATAGCTTGCATCAGATTCAAGATGATGGTACTGGCATACAAGGCAGTCGATGGAACTGCCCCTGCCTACCTCCAAGCATTAGTAAAGCCACACACCCCAGCTCGATCCCTCCGCTCAACTACCTCAGCTGGACGTCTGGTACTGCCATCGCTAAGAGCAAGCAAAGGTCGATCAGCGAAGTCACAACTTTTCTCTGTTTAGGGACCTCAGTGGTGGAACGAGCTCCCTACCGATGTCAGGATCGCAGAGTAGCTCACCAGCTTCCGCAAAAGACTCAAAACTCACCTGTTCAGAGCTCACCTCGACTCTGCATAGAAACCAATGCACAGCCACCATTGAATGTTGTACGTCCTGGCACTTGTACATTCCACTTATTTAAGGTACTTAATTGTGTAGCATCTACAGTAGCTGCTATCATTGCTTTACACGGGGAATGGGTTAGCCTAGCGATTGTAATACTTGCACTTGGTTCTATGAACATCTTTACTCTACCGACAGCGATATATTATATTATACTTCTTTTGACAAATGTACTTATTGTAACAAATGCACTTATTGTAAGTCGCTTTGGATAAAAGCGTCTGCTAAATGCCCTAAATGTAAAATGTAAATGTAAATGTCCATTGGAGGTCAGGAAAATATACTTCTTGTTATTGCTGATGGGAAACCTTTCCATTAAAGACATCGGACCTCCTTCATCGTGAAGCAATTTTGAAAAGTTTATTTTGAGGCAATAGGTTTTTCCTACCATCGTGATTAAGGTCAACCAGTTCAAAGGTTCTGTCCCAAACTTATTTTGGTGTCATTTTGATTTGCCCCCCTGGAACTTGATGCTTTAGATAATCAGTAAAGAACCTTCAGTTAATTGAAGCTTGTGGAAACCCTAGACACTGAAATGCTGGCGAGGGAACATTCCCCTGAAGGTAAACACAAACAGCACTAAAAAACCAGGTCATGTTGAGCTAAATGTAAGATACTTAGATGCGAGATGTTGTAAATTTAACCTAAGACCACCAAGTCTTCATCCACTAGCTCTGACCCGAGCCCTAATCCCTCACGCTGGGATAGTGTGGAAGATAAAAATAGTCTACCTTCAAAGCCCTAGTGGTATGAAACTAAAACAGAAGAGGATTAACATAAGGGTCTGATGACCGTAAGGACTCACCATGTTTACTGCAACATGTACGGCCAACATCTCACAAAGTCCTACTTTCCTGTTTGAGTGAATAAATGAGAGAGTGGTTCCTAGCCGTGTTATTTGTTCCTCCTCGTGTTGGTCTAATTTCCCATTCCTGTCCTTGTATATTATATTATATCTATATCTATATATATAGATATAATATATATCTATATATATTGTCTGTGAGATTCGTGAGACCGAATGAAGCACGGTTGTCCTAGGAACACAGATCAGCTCCACGCTGATCTCTTTAAACGGAGCCAGCTCCATCCACACGTCTCCGCTCTGTGGTCTGATTAGAGAAGGGGACCTGATGGGCACTGGGACCCCTCATGAGGGGATGGCCCCACTGGGACCCCACTGGGACCCTTCATGAGGTGATGAGCTTCAGCTGCTGGTCCGCAAGGTGTTTATTAAAGTATGCTATCAGCTTTACACCACGTTCTGAAGCTCAACAGCATTCTTGTTGGACATTTCACAACACTTAGACAGTGGCCATTGTTTAAAGAAGATGGCCTGAAACTCCCCTTAGCGCTCACCTTTAAAGCATGACCATCAAATTAAAACAAAGCTAGTATCTTTATTCCCTCTTCATTATAATGTGTTAATGCACATGTTGAAATCTGAAGGCTACGATACGGAGCAGACACACCACGACCCACAGACTGCTGCATCCATCCCCACCAGGAAGTAGGTCCCATGCACCGAATTGCGGTTCCAAAACAAACCACAACAACTTGGAAACTTATTTGCTTGATGAATTGTAAAACCGTACCAATAAATGTTTTGTAAAGATCTAGTTCATTTCAGTTCCTATCGTATCATCCAGCAGGGGACACTTGCTGTGCAGCCGGGCATGAAAAGCAGTACAAAAACATTACAAATACAAATGCACACAATGCTAGAAGGATCTAAAGAACACTAGGAACATCAAACACTGAGATAACAGTGGTAGCAGTGTGACATCAAACGATGGTGCGTTCTCTGGGTCCCTTCAGCAGTGGGCACTCATCCTCCTCTGCTCCAGCACCCACCCTGAGGGGTTCATGTCCAGCTTCAACATGTTCAGAACCCAGGGGTCCTGCTGGGCCCCTCTGATGAACTCGTAGATATTAATATGACCTGGAGAGACAGTAGCATCTAGTTCACCCCAGCCCATCACTACCTGACCTACATATACATTATATCCATCTATATCTATCCCTACAGCTCACCGTCTCGGTCGGAATCCACCGCCTGCAGGATCCCGTCCACCACCTGGTCCACGCTCAGCTGGCCGTCCTTCACCTCCCTCTTGGTGCTTCTGTTCACTCGGTAGATGCTCTGGGGAGGGAGGGCGGGGTTAGTGCTCTGGGGAGGGCGGGGTTAGTGCTCTGGGGAGGGAGGGAGGGGTTAGTGCTCTGGGGAGGGAAGGCGGGGTTAGTGCTCTGGGGAGGGAGGGCGGGGTTAGTGCTCTGGGGAGGGAGGGGTTAGTGCTCTGGGGAGGGAGGGCGGGGTTAGTGCTCTGGGGAGGGAGGGCGGGGTTAGTGCTCTGGGGAGGGAGGGCGGGGTTAGTGCTCTGGGGAGGGAGGGGTTAGTGCTCTGGGGAGGGAGGGAGGGGTTAGTGATCTGGGGAGGGAGGGGTTAGTGCTCTGGGGAGGGAGGGCGGGGTTAGTGCTCTGGGGAGGGAGGGGTTAGTGCTCTGGGGAGGGAGGGGTTAGTGCTCTGGGGAGGGAGGGCGGGGTTAGTGCTCTGGGGAGGGAGGGGTTAGTGCTCTGGGGAGGGAGGGCGGGGTTAGTGCTCTGGGGAGGGAGGGGTTAGTGCTCTGGGGAGGGAGGGCGGGGTTAGTGCTCTGGGGAGGGAGGGAGGGGTTAGTGAACTGGGGAGGGAGGGGTTAGTGCTCTGGGGAGGGAGGGAGAGGTTAGTGCTCTGGGGAGGGAGGGGTCAGTGCTCTGGGGAGGGAGAGGTTAGTGCTCTGGGGAGGGAGGGGTTAGTGCTCTGGGGAGGGCGGGGTTAGTGATCTGGGGAGGGAGGGGTTAGTGATCTGGGGAGGGAGGGGTTAGTGATCTGGGGAGGGAGGCTACTATCAATAATAGCACCTACATATATCAGATGACCTTTGATAACTGTCACTTCTCTGATAACAGGACTCTTTCCCCTTCAATACCCGCGATTTGTCAACTCGTTTGAACTCACGTCGATGATGGAGTGCAGCTCGCTGCGGTCCACGTAGCCGTTGCTGTCTTTGTCGTACACTTTGAACGACCAGCGCAGCTTGTGCTCCAAGTCGCCTCGGAAAACCAGGTTCAACGCCGCCACAAACTCTAGGAAATCAATGGTGTTATCCTGTTGATGAAGATCAGAACACAAATCAGTGGTGTTATCCTGTTGATGAAGATCAGAACACAAATCAGTGGTGTTTTCCTTTTGATAAGAAATCAACACAAATCAGTGGTTATCCTGTTGATAAGAAATCAACACAAATCAGTGGTGTTACCCTGTTGATGAAGATCAGAACACATCATCATGAGTTTAGACCACCACGGTTCCTCGTATAAAGGGTGGTAAGATGGGGCTTCAGAAACCTCCTCACCCCGTTCCTGTCAAACGCCCGGAACATGGCCTCAGCGTAGTCCGATGCCTCACCCGTCGGATCGACCCCGAAGAACCTCTTGAACTCGTGCAGGAACAGCACGCCGCTGGGACACTCCACCACAAACATCTTGTACATCTCCTGAAGCGCCTTGACGTCGATCTCCTCGTCGTACCTCCCCGTTTGGTTTATCTGCCCCATGCTGGGGATGGCTTCATCCAACACCTCTTCTCCGTTCCCTGGTGTCTGCAGTGTCTCCTGAAGCCAGCGGTGTCGACCGGTTCAGTTATAACCTCGTGTCCCAGGGTCCCTCCTGCTGGGAACCAGAGGGGCTCAGGCGATGAGCCTCAGGATAAGCCCACTGCTGACTACCTAAGCAGGGTAACCCTACCCAGCAGAGCACCACAGCAGTGCATCTCGTTAACAGTAGGCTTACTTTACCTGACAGCAAACAAGGGACACTTGTCTGTCTGGTTCTATTACGGCTGGTTGCACCATTATCACAAAGGATAATGGAGTTATTTTGACCAGATACGGTGATTCCTCAGAGCGTGCATGGCTACACAAGATTCTAGTAATCTAGTAATTCTTAATAGCAATGCCTGGAATTTATTTGGAGCAATAATTGCTGAGATGTTATGGTTTGTAATGGTTTGAGACCTGATTTCTGGCTAATACATTACGCCCTTGGTACTGGTATAACCATAACCCAATATTGTCATCAAGGGAGAAACCTCAATAATTCAACTGATTTACATGAGGAGATAATGGTAACCGATATCTATGGATTTACCTTTCATTGTATGAATGTGATTTTTAACTGTATGATTTCCATGACAACTTAACTGTCTGATGCTTTTCTTTTTGAATTGCGCTGCCAAGGTGAATTATTATAGTTGTGTGCAAGTCACATTTGGGCAGTGTGAGTTCAAGGGGAATTATTATAGTTGCATCAGGGTGGAGATCAGGGGGCAGTGGACACACAGTTAGGCATTTATTGGAAAAAGAAAATGGCAATTCCTACTGTGAAGACTGTTGCAATATATATCAGTGACCTGATTAATCAATGATTGTACAACCATACACACACACACACACAGAAGACTATATATGTAGCAAGGAATGTATTGATGGATGAACATGTATATACACCAGTATACAGTATCTCAGATCAGTCTGTATATGCCTGTAATCAGTCTTTTCCTGTACGAAGATACTTGCCTACATCCAATTACCTGGCGTCGTACCAATCTCTCTGAATTAGATAGATTGCATTAGCTTTAGGATAATCAATCAGAGCCTGAAGCACAAGCTGGCCGCTGAACCGTTGACAGGACCTGAATGGAGAGGGACCCCCCTTTGTGCAAGAAGCTTATGTATTAGTATACTTTGAGTAAGTAGATTAAACAACTCTTTTATCAAGACAATACTGACCAAATCCTAATTTACGACTGCTTGCTACCTTATTTTCAACCCAAAGCTGTATTTACCTAAATAATTGAGTTTAAGAAGTGGAAAAAACAAACATTAAAATGAGCAAAGCCATTATTGTTTGTGGTTAAACCTCTCCGTTGCTGACAAGGCTTTAGTACCTTTCTATGCTCTTTAGTCTTGGCAGCGGCCCCGTTGGCCACAGAACACAGTGTTTGTGCCAATAAGGCTGATCAGAGACACTGAGAAGTGAAGTGAGAGGGTGAGGAGGGCTGTAACAACACCACACATTTCCCAGAACACCTTTCAGACAAGCCACCTTCAAAATGGCCTTCTCACGTTTTTGACAAACCCAAATTGTTCCTTTAAGATACAGTCAGACAGAACAACAAGACCCTGCAGAATCAGTATCACCGCCATCTATCAAGTGTTAGTGACCATTTCTTCCCTGATTGGTCTGTGATTCCATCTCCCTGTCAGTCACAGGTGTGTTATTGGCCGAGGATAACCCTGTGTAGTAGCTAGAGAACGTATGGTGTGGCTCCAGACCGTTTCCTGAGTCGATGCACCTTTGGGTCGTCGTAGTAACCTCCTCTGGCCTCAGAGGTCTGATGTGCTGCTTGTTGCTACTGTGTCCTCATGCTCTGAGGAGCCCAGAAGAATACCTTCATTATATTATGTCTGCACTGTAGTCCATAGGGACCACAACCCCATATTGGAACATAGTTCAGACCCACACCCTGCCTCTAAAGCAGGGGTGTCAAACTCATTTTAGCTCAGGGGCCACATGGAGGATAATCTATTCCCAAGTGGGCCGGACCGGTAAAAATATGGCATAATTAAAAATAACGACAATTTCAGATTGTTTTCTTTGTTTTAATTTGGTACAAAATAGTAGCACATTCAGAAAATGTATACATCACAAATAATCCTATTGCAAAAACAAACACTTCAAATAAGTTGAAAATTGTGCAAAGTGTGCAATTAGAACAATACCTCAGCGATTGGAACTTAAACTTCGTCTCAGTGTATCTACAAAGGCACACAACTTTGAGTCTCAGCCTATCTGAGATTGAACAAAATACAAACATCTCTTCTAGGTATCAAATACTTAATTTTGTCATTTCCACATATTAATCCTGGGCTAACCAAACCATACAAACGGAGGTAGAAACTATTCAATAAGGTTGATTTACTCCTTGCCTTGTAGGCTACACTTTATTGATAGAAAAATAAAAGCTGTGCAATGCATGAAAAATGTCAATCAACCAAACTTATGAACTGAAGTGACTGACATTATTATAGTAAATCCCACACGATTCACTTTCATTAAATCTCCACAGAAGACATTCATGTTCACATCTACATCAGGGAGCAGTGTCTCATGCAGCATTTTTAAGTGGGGTTACCCACTGTTTATTTTACTCCTGAAACCTGGCATCTTTTAGCTTCCACAAGTGCATCAATATCAGGCGTCACATCCTGAGTGGCAGCCAATTTCAGAATTTCATTCAAGTGCTTGTGCGTGAGCTTTGAGCGCAGCTTTGTTTTATTGATGCTCATTACAGAGAACACTTGCTCACAAAGATATGTGGTTCCAAACATGCACAACACCTTTGCAGCAAGGGCTGTCAAGTTGGGGTAACCTGGCAAGAGATTCTGATAAAATGTGTCCAAGCCAGCTGCGGCAAATTTGCCTTTCAAATCTGAATCACACTGCAAGTCTATTATTTCAAGTTGAATGTTGACGGGCAGATCTGCGGCATTCACGGTGAATGGTGAGCAAAAAACTTTGAAGTCTTTTTCCAGTTCACCAAAAATCTGAAAGCGTTGTTCAAACTCCCGCAATAGTCCTGTTATTTTGTCTTTGAACCGCTTCATGTGTGCAGCATGTTGGGTCGCGCATACATCTTTCAGACAAGGAAAATGAGAAGCGTCACAACCCGCGAGTTGTATCTCCCACAATGACAGCTTCAACTTGAACGCACATATACTGTCATTATACTGTGTGACAACTCTGTTGCGCCCTTGCATTAATTTGTTCAAGTTATTTGCGTGCTGTGTGATATCCACCATAAAGGCAAGGTCCTGTATCCATTCTGTGGACTGAAATTCTACCACTGGTTTTCCCTTTTTTTCCATGAACTCTTCAATTTCCCCTCGTAAATCAAAGAAACGCCTCAGCACAGCACCTCGGCTTAACCATCTTACCTCGGTGTGGTATGGCAGGCCATGGTTGTGGTCGTTCTCCCTGAGAAGGCTGTCAAACTGACGGTGATTCTGGCCTCTCGATCGGATGAAATTAACAGTTTGGACGACCACCTTCATGACGTTATCCATCTTTAATGACTTGCAACACAATGCCTCCTGATGCAAAATACAGTGAAAAGTCCAAAAATCACGTCCTCCATTTGCAGTCTGCACTTCCTCTTTGAATTTTGTCACAACACCCGCTTTTTTCCCAATCATTGACGGAGCACCATCTGTAGCCAGGCTGACAGCGCGGGACCAGTCCACTCCGACCCTGTCCAATGCTCCGATGAGGGCGGTGAAAATATCAGCCGCTGTTGTGGTATCCATCATTGGCACCAACTCCACAAACTCCTCTGTGACGGTCAAAGTGTCATCAACTCCGCGAATGAATATGGCCAGTTGCGCAACATCTGTAATGTCCGTGCTTTCATCAATTGCAACTGAAAACGCAATAAATGATTTTACTTTGTGCTTCAATTGGCTGTCCAAATCCGCCGAAAGATCAGAAATCCTGTCTGCAATTGTGTTTCTTGTCAGGCTGATATTTGCAAAAGCCTGACGCTTTTCAGGGCACACGAGCTCTGCAGCCTTCAGCATGCATGTCTTCACAAATTCACCATCACAAAATGGTTTTGAAGTCGTTGCAATTTCATAAGCAATAAGGTAGCTGGCTTTCACTGCAGCATCATTGATTTCTCTGCTGTGACTAAACACAGACTGCTGTTTCTTCAGACAGGCCAACAGTTCATTAACTTTATTTATTCTCTGTTGTCCTTGCAAGTGGTATATTTGTCAGTATGAAGGGTCTCATAGTGGCGCCGAAGGTTGTATTCTTTCAGCACTGAAACATGCTGTGAGCACACCAAACACACAGGTTTCCCATTTACTTCCGTGAATAAAAAGGACGATGACCATTTTTCTTGGAAAACTCTGCACTCTGTGTCCACTTTTCGTCTTTTTGACAGAGACATTTTGGGGCAATGAGAGTGCCAAAGCGCATAATGTTGAAAGTATAAGGCAGAACGACAAGGTAGCTCCGGGCAAGCTGCACTACCTGTTTCTACTTGCTCCCTGCTCAGCCCCGGTATAAAGTTTGCGTGCTTAACATAATTGCTATTGCGACATCTAGTGGACACATTAAGAACAGCAGTTTCTTTCATTGAAAAATAGCAGAAGGATTTTTATAAAAAAATATATAATTTCTTTTTTTTATTATTATTATTATTTTTACAATGCTGTACTTCACAAAATCATCTCGCGGGCCGGATTAAACCCGTTCACGGGCCTGATCCGGCCCGCGGGCCGTACGTTTGACACCCCTGCTCTAAAGGTAGTGCAGAACCAGGAGGGTGGGACCTGCCTCTAAAGGTGGTGTTCAACCAGGAGGGTGGGACCCGCCTCTAAAGGTGGTGCAGAACCAGGAGGGTGGGACCTGCCTCTAAAGGTGGTGTTCAACCAGGAGGGTGGGACCTGCCTCTAAAGGTGGTGTTCAACCAGGAGGGTGGGACCTGCCTCTAAAGGTGGTGCAGAACCAGGAGGGTGGGACCTGCCTCTAAAGTTGGTGTTCAACCAGGAGGGTGGGACCTGCCTCTAAAGGTGGTGTTCAACCAGGAGGGTGGGACCTGCCTCTAAAGGTGGTGCAGAACCAGGAGGCTGGGACCCGCCTCTAAAGGTGGTGCAGAACCAGGAGTGTGGGACCCGCCTCTAAAGGTGGTGTTCAACCAGGAGGGTGGGACCTGCCTCTAAAGGTGGTGTTCAACCTGGAGGGTGGGACCTGCCTCTAAAGGTGGTGTTCAACCAGGAGGGTGGGACCTGCCTCTAAAGGTGGTGTTCAACCAGGAGGGTGGGACCTGCCTCTAAAGGTAGAGTTCAACCAGCAGGCTGGGACCCGCCTCTAAAGGTGGTGCAGAACCAGGAGTGTGGGACCTGCCTCTAAAGGTGGTGTTCAACCAGGAGGGTGGGACCTGCCTCTAAAGGTGGTGCAGAACCAGGAGGCTGGGACCCGCCTCTAAAGGTGGTGCAGAACCAGGAGTGTGGGACCCGCCTCTAAAGGTGGTGTTCAACCAGGAGGGTGGGACCTGCCTCTAAAGGTGGTGTTCAACCTGGAGGGTGGGACCTGCCTCTAAAGGTGGTGTTCAACCAGGAGGGTGGGACCTGCCTCTAAAGGTGGTGTTCAACCAGGAGGGTGGGACCTGCCTCTAAAGGTGGTGTTCAACCAGGAGGGTGGGACCTGCCTCTAAAGGTAGAGTTCAACCAGCAGGCTGGGACCCGCCTCTAAAGGTGGTGCAGAACCAGGAGGCTGGGACCCGCCTCTAAAGGTGGTGCAGAACCAGGAGTGTGGGACCCGCCTCTAAAGGTGGTGTTCAACCAGGAGGGTGGGACCTGCCTCTAAAGGTGGTGTTCAACCAGGAGGGTGGGACCTGCCTCTAAAGGTGGAGTTCAACCAGCAGGCTGGGACCCGCCTCTAAAGGTGGTGTTCAACCAGGAGGGTGGGGCCTGCCTCTAAAGGTTGTGTTCAACCAGGAGGGTGGGACCTGCCTCTAAAGGTGGTGTTCAACCAGCAGGCTGGGACCTGCCTCTAAAGGTGGAGTTCAACCAGGAGGCTGGGACCTGCCTCTAAAGGTGGTGTTCAACCAGGAGGGTGGGACCTGCCTCTAAAGGTGGTGTTCAACCAGGAGGGTGGGACCTGCCTCTAAAGGTGGAGTTCAACCAGCAGGCTGGGACCTGCCTCTACAGGCTCTGAGGAATGGGTGAGTGGAGAGGAGGACGGAGGGGGAATGTGGACTGTGGATTCGGACCCTGCCTGTTCCTTAGTCTCCACTTGGTGGTGATAAAACATTACAAAGAATCATGAACCGCAATAACAACCCACCCTGCAACACAGGGTGGGTTTTCTCTGCAGACCTTTCATGGGCCTTTCCACCACAAACCACGGAAGCCCTTCAGAAGATAATAGAGAAGATCACAACAAGGCGCTCCTTGATTTAGTGAACATTGTGATGTTTAAAAGAGATTAGGGATCAAATGACCCATCAGTCTCAAATGAATATTGATCAATCATATTCATGTTATGATAATTAACATATAAACCATTGATGGCATTCTCAAGGCATGTGTTCTCTGCCCGTCTGAATCCGATCTGAATCCGAGCTGATTCCGAGCTGATTCCAGATTCTCTTTAAGGTCGGCCCAGGAGGGGGGTGGTTGGTCCATTCAGGAATAGATCAGCGTTCCGCCCTTCCGAGGCAGTTTAGACGGTATTCTACACATTTAAATGTCACAGAGACTCAAAGCTCAGCAGATATGCATGAAAAGGCTTCATGTTGAAAAAGTTTACATCAGATTCACACACTTGTGAAGACTCAGCACCATGCATGCACACACATGCATGGTGCTGAGTCTTTACAAACACACAGGCACTCACAAACACACACGCAAACGTATATATATATATATTTAAATATATCACCTCTGGCCCGGAGAGTGTGTCTGCTTAAATTATGTTGTTGCCAAGCGCTCCGCTTGACATAAACATACTCTTGACAAATTTGATTTTATAGGCATTTAAGAAAATAAAAGCAGAAACAGTGAAAAACAGTGAAAGTTGGTTTTGAAAATAGGCTTATCTTTGGAATACGTGTAGCACTGCATATATTTACATGTAACTAGGGCTAGATTCTAGGTTTTTTTAGGAGCAGTATGTGACTAAATGAATTATGACACACCAAGACTGATAAGTAACCTTGAACTGTGGTTCATTTATGTAGAAACAAAATGGTGAATCCATACATCAGAGATATCACAAGTACACATTTCGGCATATAAACCATATAAACCAAAAAAAAGGAATAAATCAAATATGTAAAAAAAGAAACTACACCAGCATTATGTGGATAGGAGGGTGGTCTTGCAGCATGAAATGCTACGGCTCGAAGATGTCTTTTACAGGTAGCTCGCCATCTTGTTCTTTTCTCGGTTCCACCACACGATCTCCTCCTCATAAAAAAAAACCCGGCCTGTATTACAACAGGCAATATACAAAAATGTCCTTTAGTTCACATGCATTATACCGAAACTAAGAACTGTGTAATAACATACGTTTCATACAATAACATACAATTTACACTGCAAACCACGGCGGACCGCACCTAAAATGGCGGCGCCGTTCACTTTCATTGAACTTGATCATGCTTAGCCTCGTGTTGCTTACTGTAAACTAAAACACACAGTAGCCTCCACAAATGAAAATAATTACATTCCTATTGTTTAGCTAACAAGTACAGAAAACATGAACAACTGATATATCATTTTACACGGTTTAACTCACCGAGTCCTCCAACGAATAACAAGAGTCCCGTGAAACAATCCAAAAAACAAAACGAAAAGTGAGGCCCAATGCTCCCCAAAACCTTGCTTTGTTTCCTCTTTTCTCTATCCTCTTAACTCTTTATTCTATTCTCTTCATTCTATTCTCTTTCTACTTCGCTTTCTGTCTGTTTCGCTAGTTTTTACCCGCAGAAAAACTGCCTCGTACTCGTTCCTCTCTCTCTTCCGCTCGCTCGCCCAATCACTCGCAAGTGATGCTACTTAGCTCTGATTGGTTGACTACGGCTGCACTTGCAAAAAGGGGTATTACACTAAATATATATATACATATATACATCATATGATATATCACTATATTATTATAATATTATAATATATATATTATTTTTAAATATATTATCAACTTTCCATTTCTTTAGGTCAGTTAACCTGGGTTACATAAGGATGATGAAAGGCCGTTCCTGAGGATGTCTGGCAGCGACTACAGTAGTTACACTTCATAAAGAAGGTGGCACGATGAGCCTCCATTCCTCCAGGAATCAGTTTCACTGATTAGATCTCCAACGCAGTGCACCTTGGGTATGTTTAAACTCTACACGTTGCTGTCTTTAGCCGGGTCCTTTCTGCTTGAGCCCTTCAGGGTCTTTATATTCTGAGAGATCAATGACTGACGGATCCAAGTCTGAAACCAAACCTTTGTTTTCTTTTTCATCATCAATTATTTTGGATCGTATTTGTGTTGTCCAGAAAATATTTTTTCACTGTTATCTGTATTTATTTACTCTTCACAAAATATCTGAACTAGAATGTTTCTCACGAAGAAAACATGCCCATTCACGAGTCCACTATCCATCAATGGAACTATTCTCTATAAATCCTTTTGTTAAGGTCTATAACGATATCTATAACTATATCTATAACTATATCTTTAACCGTAGCTACAACTCCAGCCTCTAGTGGCTGCCATGGGAAAATGAACATAGTGCAGCTTTTAGTTGAGTTGTGTGTTGAGCTCTGCAGGTACAGAACCACTGTGGTGAGAGGGCCGTGGCGTCATGGACACAAGCATAGCGCTGGGGTTCACGCCCGAGCGATGGGAAAATAAATGAACCGTCAGACTCTATTGATAGCAATGCACATTTAGATAGTGAAGCCCTGATGACCCAACGGGAATCCCTGTTAGAGAGACCTGCATGTGGAAACCCTCCGCATCCATTCTGCATGATGGAATGGGGATTCTAATGATGGTTTCTTTTCCAGTATGAAATGTCCTCTTATTGTCTATATGTTCATCTAATATCTGCTGTTTTCTTAATAGCAGTAAGGTATGTCAATGCATACATCCACACATGAGTCCAAACCAATACTAAATATACTTTTCATTTCATCATCCCAGTCTTTAATATTATGAAGACAATTGCAAGTGGCTTTCTATAATTCTAAATTCTTTCTGTGGTTTGCTTCACAATCTGCCAGATGTTCAGTTTCTCACATTCACAGCATGAATGTGCTGTGAATGTGAGAAATGAGTATGGTTCACATCCATTTGTGGACAATGGTACATTTACAATCCACAGGATATTTGAAGCACTTATTCTCTACTTCAATGCAGCTTCTTGGAGAATCCAGTTCAGGTGTTTATTGGAGGATGAGGAAAATTACAGTATTCCGATCTAAGGCGAGCTTCTGAAAATTCTTTGTGTCAGGTGAGTTGGGAAACTGGGAACTGGGAAAGCATTTACTTCTCCAAAAGGATCAAGGTTATTCCGCTGTTAATAACAAATGTATCTTCTCCCTGCCTTTGACCTGTCATGATGAACACTATGAGGGGGTCAGATGTCATCACGGCTTGTGATGCAGGAGAAGAATAGCAGTAATGGTTAGACAACATCGATTTATAATTAATCTTTGTACTTCCTGTCAGCACACACATACACACACACACACACACGCACACACACTCACACACACACGCACACACACACACACACACACACACACGCACACACACACTTAAAAAGTAGCCCAAGGGCAGAATAAATGGGCTTTTGGTTTCAGAAGGTTTCTCTGGTTCATCACGGCTCCATTACTCAAACAACACTCTGTGTACGCTTGGTGGACACACAAGTAAACCGTATCAATCTTCCATATTAGGGATTGAAGCGATCCGTAAAACCCTTGAATGAATCTGAATGAGTCTACACACTTTTAGAGGACGTCTAGAATGATAACTATACTCGGTAGAACTTTTAAAATCAGCAATTTTGAAGCATTAATAAAATAAAAGTAATTCAGCTCATTATCAATAGCATATTGAGATAATCGTCTGAAAGATAATTTATAAATGATACATTACAATGCTTCATAAACACTTAATGATGCTTTTTCAATGGTCCATCTTTCATGCGGAAACACAGGTGATGTTTTTCACAACACACTTACGATAATCTCTTAGGAAACAACAATGAGTCTCATCATTACTTATTTAATGTGTGGGGAAGATAAAGATAACTACATCATATCAATTGTGTAAGAAAAGACTAATCAAAACATAGGAAGTGTGTATAATGGTTCACTCTGTATTATTTCATACAGAAGAAATTGAGTACTTAAATGGGCTGTAGGTAAGATTTAATTTGTTAGAATTCCTATGTCCATACTTCAGCTATTAGTGAGTGAAAATCTTTTTGAGAATAACTGTTCTGAACAAACGCAGCATCTCTTCCCTGATTGGACTGGGAAGTCTTGCCTGTCAATCACATTTGCAAAGAAAGTTTATTTTTTCAATGGTGGAGAAACAGGGAGGGAGGGGCTAATTCTTGGTGGTTTATTTTCTGAATCTTGCTCTCTCTGGTCTCTCTCTCTCTCTCTCTCTCTCTCTCTCTCTGCTCTCTCTCCTCACCTCTGGTTCCCCTCTGAGTCTCCTGAGGCTCAGTGCACCTCTGCAGCCCCTGCAGACTCCTTTGGGGTGTTGTCAATGTGTGCGTCTGACTCTCTCTCTAAAAAAAGGTAGAATATCCTTAATCAGCTTTTCAGGATAGAGAATATATGAGAATATATGCAGGGCATACTGGGAGTAAGCCTGTAGTCAACAAAAAAAGGACTGCTCTGTAATAATAGCTCTGGAAAGGTACAGGTCATTTGTTTTGAATAATGATATTTTAAATGATTCAGCGCTGAATCCCTTGAGTCAAATCAAAGAAAAAAGCAAAATCACTGTGGTGTGTTTAGGCGTGCTCCTTATAGTTTGTACATCTATACAGGTGTGTGTGTGTGTGTACGTGTGTGCGTGTGTGTGTTTCTTTTCTCTCTCCTCATATATCTATATTATATATATGTTAGCAAAATAAATCCATTCAGACCCACACAATTAGATTGTTCCTCTAGAGAACCAAAACAAAACAACACAATTAAATACCAAGGCAACGGCATGAGGCAACAAACAACATAAATCAGTGAAACAGATCAATGAAATAAACCAGTGAAATAAAACATAGATCATTGAAACACATCAATGAAATAAACCAGTGAAATAAAACATAGATCAGTGAAATAGATCAGTGAAAAAAAAGCAGTGAAATAAACCAGTGAAGTAAACCAGTGAGATGACTTCTGAACAGTGAATCCATGTTGGGTCTTCTGCCTTGTTTGAAGGTGGACGGACTGCACTGTAACCTGCAGGTGGCTTACTGTTATATTCACTCCGTCACTTGTTATTCATTCACTCATACAGGAATCAGTTCACTTACTCATACACATTATCCTCCCGTATGTATGTGTATATATATATATATATATATATATGATAAATGGACTTCATCCTGTCTAAATGGCAGCCAGGTTGCATAGGAAGAGGAGTTTGCCTCAGAATGGTCTCCAGCGAGCCGAGGCAGTGAGAGGATCAGAGGCACTGGGGCGCGGCGGTAGAGTCTGCCCCGGCGGAGGTCCCCGGCGGAGGTCCCCGGCGGAGGTCCCCGGCGTCATTAGCACGCGACTGGGCCCCAGCACACAGGCCACATAGAGAAGATAGTTCTCTTTTTTAAGCTCCAACTCTCTTTGCTTCTTGACCTTTTCTCCAGCTCTGTCATTGCAGCATTTCTCTCTGGGACCACTAAGTATGATCTCTCTCTCTCTCTCCCTCCCTCCCTCCCTCCCTCCCTCCCTCCCTCCCTCCCTCCCTCTCTCTCTCTCTCTCTCTCTCTCTCTCTCTCTCTCTCTCTCTCTCACTCTCTCTCTCCCTCCCTCCCTCCCTCCCTCCCTCCCTCCCCATCTCTCTCTCTCTCTCTCTCTCTCTCTCTCTCTCGCCCTCTCTCTCTCTCTCTCATCTGTGTTCAGGAGGTCTAAGCCGGTTGTCTTGGGACTTGAAGAACGCAGTGAAGTGCACACATTCACACACTGACATCTGGCCCACATGACTAAATAAGGAATTAATTTTCTAAATCACTTAAGCATTTGTGTCCGTTTGTTTTCTATTGCCCACAAACCCCCACGGGTTTAAGGTCGGAACGGGCAGGAGGGAGGCGGCGGAGAGGACCTTTAGTGGGTCTAGACCCCATCGCCCCTTTAGTGGGTCTAGACCCCATCACCCCTTTAGTGGGTCTAGACCCCATCACCCCTTTAGTGGGTCTAGACCCCATCACCCCTTTAGTGAGTCTAGACCCGTTCAGCCCTTTAGTGAGTCTAGACCCCATGGCCCCTTTAGTGGGTCTAGACCCCATCACCCCTTTAGTGGGTCTAGACCCCATCACCCCTTTAGTGGGTCTAGACCCCATCACCCCTTTAGTGGGTCTAGACCCCATCACCCCTTTAGTGAGTCTAGACCCCATCACCCCTTTAGCGAGTCTAGACCCCATGGCCCCTTTAGTGGGTCTAGACCCCATCACCCCTTTAGTGGGTCTAGACCCCATCACCCCTTTAGTGGGTCTAGACCCCATCACCCCTTTGGTGAGTCTAGACCCCATGGCCCCTTTAGTGGGTCTAGACCCCATGGCCCCTTTAGTGGGTCTAGACCCCATCACCCTTTTAGTGAGTCTAGACCCCATGGCCCCTTTAGTGGGTCTAGACCCCATCACCCCTTTCCTGGGTTTAGACCCCATCACCCCTTTAGTGGGTCTAGACCCCATCACCCCTTTAGTGGGTCTAGACCCCATCACAGACCTGGCCCCTTTCCTGGGTCTAGACCCCATCGCCCCTTTAGTGGGTCTAGACCCCATTGCCCCTTTAGTGGGTCTAGACCCCATCACCCCTTTAGTGGGTCTAGACCCCATCACAGACCTGGCCCCTTTAGTGGGTCTAGACCCCATCACCCCTTTCCTGGGTCTAGACCCCATCACCCCTTTAGTGGGTCTAGACCCCATCACCCCTTTAGTGGGTCTAGACCCCATCACAGACCTGGCCCCTTTCCTGGGTCTAGACCCCATCACCCCTTTAGTGGGTCTAGACCCCATCACCCCTTTAGTGAATCTAGACCCCATGGCCCCTTTAGTGGGTCTAGACCCCATCACAGACCTGGCCCCTTTAGTGGGTCTAGACCCCATCACCCCTTTAGTGAGTCTAGACCCCATCACCCCTTTAGTGGGTCTAGACCCCATCACCCCTTTAGTGAGTCTAGACCCCATCACCCCTTTAGTGAGTCTAGAACCCATGGCCCCTTTAGTGGGTCTAGACCCCATCACCCCTTTAGTGGGTCTAGACCCCATCACCCCTTTAGTGGGTCTAGACCCCATCACCCCTTTAGTGGGTCTAGACCCCATCACCCCTTTAGTGAGTCTAGACCCCATCACCTCTTTAGTGAGTCTAGACCCCATGGCCCCTTTAGTGGGTCTAGACCCCATCACCCCTTTAGTGGGTCTAGACCCCATGGCCCCTTTGGTGAGTCTAGACCCCATGGCCCCTTTAGTGGGTCTAGACCCCATCACCCCTTTAGTGGGTCTAGACCCCATCACCCCTTTGGTGAGTCTAGACCCCATGGCCCCTTTAGTGGGTCTAGACCCCATGGCCCCTTTAGTGGGTCTAGACCCCATCACCCCTTTAGTGGGTCTAGACCCCATCACCCCTTTGGTGAGTCTAGACCCCATCACCCCTTTGGTGAGTCTAGACCCCATCACCCCTTTAGTGGGTCTAGACCCCATCACCCCTTTAGTGGGTCTAGACCCCATCACCCCTTTAGTGGGTCTAGACCCCATCACAGACCTGGCCCCTTTAGTGGGTCTAGACCCCATCACCCCTTTAGTGGGTCTAGACCCCATCACAGACCTGGCCCCTTGCTCTGAGGTAAGAGGCTCCTCACCTCAGGAACCAGCTACAGTAGGAATCACTTGTTTGAAACTTTATAATATTGCTCGCTAATAAATGTATCAAAAGTTTAAACAGAGTTTGATATCAGCTTGACTTCCTGATAAAATAAAGGGTAAATAAATAATACTGATAATAGAATTCCCTGCATTACACTCACTAAGGAACATTAATGTTTGTCCATGCATTCCTTCCCATCTTGGCCTGGTAACAGTTCTTTAGCCTATAGTCTCTGTCACGTCGACAGCTTGTTGATCGGCTGTTTTTATCAATCAACTCGCGAGAAAATGATAAAGCTCCATGTCTGGGGCTCATGCTCATTACAGTGCCCCACATTCCCCTCTACCACGTGTTACGGCCGTGCTGCTCCGGGTGAGTGACTCTGGTTTCCCGAGCTGTAAGTCGACTGTGGCTTCATTAAAACGCGAGTCCTGTGTTCTGTCCCTCTGCCTCTCAGGAAAACCTCCTTTGTAGCAGAATGCCCGGCACACACTCAGACCGTCGCTAACACCCAATAGCAACAACTCCAGAACTGCTAAATCAGTGGAAACAATACCCTGACATCAATCCCTCGTGTGCTTCTTAAACCTACACATTTCTCAACCCAGTGCTTGTGAAAAGCCATTTTACAGGGAAAAGTAATTTAACACCAAATTATCCCTCCACACGAGCCCAATGTTGTGGATGCGCTGGTGATTGCATTTTCTCCCTGTAGAGGAACAAAACATGTGAAGTACAACGGGCAACATTCTACATCTTAGATTCAGGTTCAGCCTCATCAAAGCCGGCTCTATAGTGTATCTCTATATTGTATCTCTATAGTATATGTAGCTCTACAGTGTATATATATGTATATATATATACATATATATAAGTGTATCTATTAGCACTATAGAATATACATAGCTTTATAGTGTATATATATATAGCACTGTAGTGTATACATAGCTCTATAGTGTATAGCTCTATAATGTACTTAACTCTAAAGTGTATATATATATATATATATATATAAATATCTATAGTGTACTGTATATAGGGATACCCCAACGCTTGGGCTATCCCTCAACAAGAGAGAGAAGGACCACAGCTCGCCAGGTACCCAGGTGAGTCACTGCACACCTGGCCGGAAGCTAGTCGCCTGCCAGCTGTGGTTTGTTACCACTCATGTGTCTCGACTCCTGCCTAGACAGAGAGCCGTTTTGAATATCCAGGGGGGTTGTGACAATATATATATGCTATATATATATATATATATATATATATATATATGTATATATAGTGTATATACTCAATGCACTGAGCTAACCTATAGCTCAATGCACTGAACTATAGTGTATGTATATGGCTCTATAGTGTATGTATATATAGCACTATAGTGTATATATATATGGCTCTATAGTGTATGTATATATACCACTATAGTGGAGCTCAAAGCTGCTTCATGCTTCCTTCATCTTACTTCTTCTCTTCTTGGATCTCCTGCACCAATTATCTCTCAGCCAATCAGAAGTCCCGATCCCCCTAGTAAGCGATTAGTATCTGTATTGGCGCTAAGGCATGCCTTTCATGGCATGCCTTAGGCATGCCATAATTAATAAGGCATGTCTCATTGAACATTCTGTGTTCATCGGCTCCCGTCAGCATGTACTGGAAGAGGGAGATTCTGTGCTGAGCATTGAACATAATTCTGATGATAGGACCACTTCCTCCTGCATTCTGCTCTTCAGTGGTGGTTACTGGCTTTAGTGGTGGCCCCCTAACCCTAACCCTAACCCTAACCCTCACCCAGATGGGTTGGTGAGTGATCCCAAAGGTCTGGCAATCCAGTTCACATGGGTTGGTTAGTGCTTCAGTTGTTAGTATTCTGTATGTGAACGGTTATTTTGAGCTGAACTCTAAGACACAGCTGCCCTCCCAGTGCTGCTGTCTGTAGGTCTTCAAGGCCATTCTGCCATTAAACTTTTCATAAACATGATGATGATATTAAAAATGCAAAATACGGCAATACTCTAATAGATCAACGTTGCGGGCTTTACTTTGTTGCAAGAACTCTGTGCAGTACGGAAACATTATCTATTATGCATTACTGAAAACCTTTTTGCAGATATTTAGCCGGAAACAAAGTCCACCTATTATCACGTGAACATCGTCTTAGTGTACAGAGGTTAGGGTTAGGGTTAGGGTTAGGGTTAGTGTACAGAGGCCAGACCTGCTAGGGTTATTGGACTCTAACAAATACAAAATCAAACTTGCAGCAAGCCCATAGCTCAATGCACTGAGCTAACCTATAGCTCCATGCACTTAGCTAACCTATAGCTCAATGCACTGAACTAACCTATAGCTCAATGCACTGAACTAACCTATAGCTCAATGAACTGAGCTAACCTATAGCTCAATGCACTGAGCTAACCTATAGCTCAATGCACTGAGCTAACCTATAGCTCAATGCACTTAGCTAACCTATAGCTCAATGCACTGAGCTAACCTATAGCTCAATGCACTGAACTAACCTATAGCTCTATGCACTGAACTAACCTATAGCTCAATGCACTGAGCTAACCTGTAGCTCAATGCACTGAACTAACCTATAGCTCTATGCACTGAACTAACCTGTAGCTCAATGCACTGAGCTAACCTATAGCTCAATGCACTGAGCTAACCTGTAGCTTAATGCAATGAGGTAACCTATAGCTCAATGCACTGAGCCAGCCTATAGCATAATGCACTGAGCCATCCTATAGCTCAATGCATGGAGCTAACCTATAGCTCATTGTATTGGGCTAACCTATAGCTCAATGCACTGAGCTAACCTTTAGCTCATTGCACTGAGCTAACCTTTAGCTCAATGCACTGAGAACCTTTGGATGTTTGTATGGCATTTAATCATATTAGCCACTAAATAGTTCACGGTAAAACACATAATTTAGTATCCAATCATTGTATTGGTACTTTGAACGTCCAAATCAATTGTATTTTAATGGAGCTAATCTGAAAAATCACCACCAAACCTTTCCAATGTAATCAGTATACAAGCTCCCCTATGAGTTCACTTTGCTTCATTATGTTGTTGGAAGGTCTGATATGAGATTCATTCTGTCGCCTCAGGGTGGCCAACAAAGACCAGGCAGAATCGTCACTCTCTTTCTATACGAAATCATACATCCAGAATATCCCAAACCTCTCTCTGGTTGGTTTATTAGCTATGTGTTGTAAGATCGATGATGAAGCTGTTTTCTAAATCCTCAAGTCTGAATCGAGGCCCCAGACCCTAACCCATCAGCAGTGACCATATCCAACGTTTCAAACCCCCTTCTCCTCTTGTTGGGCTGATTTCTGAGGTTCTGCGACCGTTGGGTACCAATGACTCTTTGTAACGTAATGATAGTGATTCTGTACTCACATCGGACTGATGAGCTTCAGCCATGAGTATGCTATGAGCTATGAGCCATGAGCCATGAGTCAACTCTTATATTCAAAGGAGGTGTCTTTCGGATCTGCCTTCTTCTTAGTTTTTATGAGGAACTAAATCCTTTCTGGACATTTTTTTGGTGAATATTAATATATTAGCTGGTTATCAAATATACATACGCTGCATAAAAGTCACATCAAACATAGCGTGCCTCCTTGGAGGAAGACAGAGTTTTGCTTCATCAGAGGAGCGGAGATAATAAGGGGAGCGGGGGTCGTCCGCATCACAGCCATCAAACCAGACCGTTATCTAGGCCTCATCTGTGATTCAGTGTTGCATGATTTCATGGCCAATTCAGCGTGATTTCGATGCTTTAAACGTGCCAACGTCATTCTGAGAGAAAGGCCTTAGTCACGGTTAAATACAAAAACTGTTGAATTTCAATGTGTGGGAAAAACTTGGATGTTACAATCGCCATATCTCTCCAAGTGTTGAGGAAGGGAGAGAGTTGAATGGCTTGTCAACTACTGCTGCTCATTGTTGCACAGACATTAGGCCTTATCGATGTTCGGCTTCAATGGAACCCTCCAAAGTGACAATGCTTGATATAGATGTTTTAGGGGGACATACG
Source organism: Pollachius pollachius (assembly GCF_949987615.1). NCBI lineage: Eukaryota > Metazoa > Chordata > Actinopteri > Gadiformes > Gadidae > Pollachius > Pollachius pollachius. Next base: position 29,261,446 of record NC_136938.1, on the reverse strand, counting down.
ATTGGTGAATCCATTGTAAGGATGGATTCTGGCTGAACAAAGCAACAGACCATCTCTGTGTCTTTGTTACACTTTTGTCGCCTTTTGCCTTTGGACTGTGACCAAAGGTATAAAATCTGCTGAATGCTGGACACTTCTTAAAGCAAGAGAAGAGCCTTGTGCCTTTTGATCAATCATTGATATCGACAACCCCCCAAAAATAACGGAAAAGGAACATCTACTTCTAAACCTACCATGAAGTCTCGCCCATCCAGGGCGCTCACGCAGAGAGGTGAGCAACTCAGCACCAGTAGGCAAAACATTAAGTTCTTATTGAAAATATCTGAAAAAAGACCCTCCCTTAGTGTTCAGTGTGATAAGCCATAAAGCTGCCCTCATTATGACCGCATGACATATTCTCTTACACAATAAAACAGCTTTACTTAATATAATATCACAGACAAACCGTTGGGATTCCCTCCAGGGAAACCAAAATTTGCTCACTTTCAGTTCAGATAATTGATAAAGCTGATTAATTAACGAGGAGGGGGGGGGGTCACACCTCTGCTCTGCCAAGGCCCTGTCCCTTCCTGCTGCAGGACTGATGGGTCCCGTAGTAAAACACGGCTCTGCTCTTTAGATACACTCACACATATCTATCTATCCATCTATCTATCTAACAAGGATTTAAGTCTTCCTTCTTTTATTCTGTCAGGAAACTACAGCTGGACAGAATCGTGCACCTCTGCTCAGGTTAACACAGCAGATAAACAGATCAAGCCCATATGGTGAATTTCTCATTTAAGTGTTAGGGTTCTGATTTTGCAGTGATAACAGTCTGCAGACCCTGATTAACTTAGCCCCCCTTAACTCCACCCCCTCCCTTAACTCCAGAGCCCCCCTTAACTCCACCACCCTCCTTAACATAATTTTTTGGAAAAAGTATTATTTAAGTGTTATTTATATAAAATATTATAGCTGTGCTTTGGGAGCCTTTTCTGTTTCTCCCTGACAGTGAGACAGGTCCCTACCTCAGCAGGAGACAGTGAGACAGGTCCCTACCTGAGCAGGAGACAGTGAGACAGGTCCCTTCCTCAGCAGGAGACAGTGAGTCACGCCCTACCTGAGCATGAGACAGTGAGACAGGTCCCTACCTGAGCAGGAGACAGTGAGACAGGTCCCTTCCTCAGCAGGAGACAGTGAGACAGGTCCCTACCTGAGCAGGAGACAGTGAGACAGGTCCCTACCTGAGCAGGAGACAGTGAGACAGGTCCATTCCTCAGCAGGAGACAGTGAGACAGGTCCCTTCCACAGCAGGAGACAGTGAGACAGGTCCCTTCCAGCCAGTGGTCCAGAGGTCTGAACAGACTGAAGCGCTGGGCGTGGACACACTGGTGTCCACTGGTGACCCCTGAACCCCTGCAGAGGGGCGTGCTCGTCCTCTGAGGCTGCCTCCATTCTACACACGTAGGGCCGCTCTGTGTATGTTTGTGTATGCACATACATGTATGTATGTGCATGTATCCAATAACTGTAATGGAGCTCAGCCGGGCTCCGAGCACTCTAAACGCACGCACGCACGCACGCACGCACGCACGCACGCACGCACGCACGCACGCACGCACGCACGCACGCACCCGCTGCTGCCACCTGTGAATCCCATCAACCAAAACAAAAGCCAGCAAAATATAACTCACTTCACAACAAATAATTGGTTTGATTTCCACAGTTGCTGTGTCCCAATCCCCACCTGCTCTAGCCCCACGTTTGCGAACTTGCATGCGCCGATGTGCGTGCACACACACACACACACACACACACACACACACAGATTATCAAATAGCCGCGGTAGATGTGGGATGTCTGTCTGGGAGAGACAGTTCGTTAGCCTACAGGGAACACGCCCAACTCGCCCCCTTATCAGCCAATCGCAATCATGCAGAATAAGGGTCAACAATGTAACAGCACAGCCCGGGCCCTGGGGCCCTGCTCCACCCTGGGGCCCTGCTCCACCCTAGGCCCTGCTCCACCCTTAGGCCCTGCTCCACCCTGGGGCCCTGCTCCACCCTAGGCCCTGCTCCACCCTAGGCCCTGCTCCACCCTTAGGCCCTGCTCCACCCTGGGGCCCTGCTCCACCCTAGGCCCTGCTCCACCCTTAGGCCCTGCTCCACCCTTAGGCCCTGCTCCACCCTTAGGCCCTGCTCCATCCATAGGCCCTGCTCCATCCTAGGCCCTGCTCCACCCTTAGGCCCTGCTCCACCCTGGGGCCCTGCTCCATCCATAGGCCCTGCTCCACCCTAGGCCCTGCTCCACCCTTAGGCCCTGCTCCACCCTTAGGCCCTGCTCCATCCATAGGCCCTGCTCCACCCTAGGCCCTGCTCCACCCTTAAGCCCTGCTCCACCCTTAGGCCCTGGTCCATCCATAGGCCCTGCTCCACCCTTAGGCCCTGCTCCACCCAGTCCTGTGGGGCCGGTCCTTAGTGTTACGACCTACATGGAGAACCAAGGTAGGGAGGGCAGCAGAAAGGGATCAAAATGACACTTCACAACCAGACACTGAACAACTCCCAAACTAAGACCTGCAGGCTAGACTAACCTACCTCTCTACACAAACCCTTCCACACCTTCTCTAGAACAAAGTGCACTAGCAGTCATGGACAACAGTCCGTGAGCGAGGCTGAGAGAGAGCAACAGGACAGAGGGCGCAGACTGATGCACATTGGGTACAGGTGTGGCCATTAGCCGTAACAGAGGCTTACAGCCTGTGCATCATCCATTAAGAACAACTGGAGTATTGACTCTTGGACTCTTCATCTCATTATTTGCCGACTGAGTAAGAAAAGAGCACAATATAATTGTGTTTTTTAATTTTATTGTATGACGATGCTTCTATATGAAGTACTTTGTGTCTGCATCTTGTATGAAAAGTGCAATAAAAGTCAAGTTGCCTTGCCTTGCATTGACTTATTTAGGACATCAATATTAACCTCAGAAGAGAAAAAGAGCGTTCAGATGAGTAGAGAGAAAATAGTATCTGTTTGTGTGTGGGGACATTCATGTTTATTGTTAATATTCAATCCCAGCATGCTGCACATATCTGTTTCCTGTCTGCTGGAGGAATCTCCGACCGGCTCTCAGCCGGTCTGAGATTCTCTCCGTCTCCTAAACAACGCCTTCCTGCCCAGGGTCGAGGGAAGAGACTGACAACACACTGGATCAGAGATGGATCTATGTGAACACACACACGCACGCGCACGGACGGAGGAAGGGAACAGGAGAGACGAAGAGACGACACATTCTTGTATAACAGAACCGCAACGAGTAAAAATTTAACCCTATAATCACATTCTTTCTTGGAGCTAATACCTAAAGTTTAACAGACTAAATATAATTTATAAACCTATATAGATAATCCCCTACTGAAATCCAGAGAGGTGGGGGTGGGGGGCATTCAGGTGGTTCCACTCTGCGACTTCACCACTGGAGGCCTTTAACCCCACCGCCCCTTTAAACACCATAACATGTGTTATTCTGGTTATGAGGTGACCCTTGCTCCTCATTGGAAGGTGCCTGCACTGCACTGTAAGGGAATACATGAATGTGTCTTAACATGTGATTAAGGTCCGGTGAGCGCTGACCTGAAGCGGCCCCTGAAAGAGCAGTCGCCGTCGGGCAGGTGAGGGTCCCTCAGGACCGCCGGGCCCATTAGACCGCCGGGCCCATTAGACCGCCGGGCCCATTAGACCGCCGGGCCCATTAGACCGCCGGGCCCATTAGACCGCCGGGCCCATTAGACAGCTCTACTTGGAGCAAATCATGGATGGCAATATCCGCCTACAAATGTCACCGCATCAAGGACATATATCCTGAGAACCCCCCCGGGAAAACAAGCCGAGTGGAGGCTGAGAGCGGCGAGCGGCGAAGCGTGGCAGAGAAAACACGTCTCAAGTTCCAGAACTTCTCATGCGTCTCAATGAGTTGTTCTTGAATGAGGAAAGATATTTCGTTTACAACGTAAATAGAACTCAATGGCCTGGGACATACAATAAAACAGTCAAACAGACAATAAAAGGGAGAACAAATCCATAACATAGCACCATAAAACGGCAGCATATGGGATGATTATGAAAACAATGATGCTGGAAGCTGAAGAATCACAATCCATGGCATTGGGTTGCATTCAGTACATATGTGTGTCTTGTATAATTAATGTTGGCTTTTACTTGATATATCCACACGCACACACACTTAATAAATTACAATTCAATATTGTATATACTTCTATACTTTAAAGATATATTTTATCATAATTGTTTTATGTTATCCTTGTAAATTTGTGAGTGTATGCTCGTCGCCACTGTAAATGAGGGAAAGTAAAATAAAGTTATTGTATTATATTGTATTGTATTATTTGTAGTGTCTTTAAAAACAATGTATATATTTAAAATGGGAAGAGAAACATATATATATATATATATATAAGAACAAAGTGAATCAGATTTAGTGTTACATGTTTGGACTAAATCAAGAAGGTTTCGGGAGGCGCTGAGGCCAAAAGGCGACTCAAGGCGACTCACCTGCAGCCACCTCCCGTTTGCTTTTGTTTTCCTCTCCTGCTCTCTGTCCCTGGAAGCCGTTTAAGATTCACCACAGCAGCCTCCGTCTGTGCTGGAGCAGCAGTATCTGGTTTAAAGTGCTCCTTAGATTCCCCCACCATGCCTGGGCATCAATTCTGTTTAAGGGCGACATTGAGAACCTTGGGAAGAAGAAACACTGCACTGAGAGGAATAAATGGAGCCGGGCGCGTCTTACATTTGGATATTAGAGCAACATGGTTTCATTACAGGGAGAATATATGTTAAGGTTGAGATGAGTTAATGCGTAAAAGATTAGACATATACAAAAAGACACTAGATATATAAATGATTCCAATCATAATTATCATATGCTGCTTACATCGATTTAAAGTTGATAACTTAAACAAAAACAAACACATGAAAGGAATAAAAACAAACTGAATGAAGGAAGTAGATGGAATGAAATAAAAAAAATCTTTCTTAGTTTCCTTACCCTGATGGGAGAGGAGCTGTCCACTCTGTCCAACCCATTCTCATACGTCTGAGTATGCAGACATATTGTACAGAGCATGGTAACTCGGGTCCTTCACGCGACAGAAGTCAGGGCTCATCACCACAGAGTGTGGGAGAAGGTCTTCAACAAACACAGCCTCAGATGTCTTCAACAAGGCTGTCCTGGCTCTGCCTCCTCCGTTAAGAAGGGAGGTCTGTGGCTGAGAGGGGATAGCAGCTGACAGAGGAGCTGTTCTTTAAGGACATCACACACAGCTTGTAGGACCAGCAGGACTTGCCCTCCCCCTCCATAAAATAAAAGAAAGGACATAAATGACATAACATAAAAATTACATGGCAGACAAGGGATTCAAATGACCATGTTGATAAGTAATCGTTTAAATGACAGGATATCCTTGGATACATCTAGAATAAGGCTTTACTGTTAGTACTAGGCCCATAATGAGGGGAATGAATAGACGAGGAATGAGGACCCAATACTCCCTCTGAATATTGTGCTTCTTTCAGCTGGAGCCTCTCAGAGCTGATATTGGGATGGTTATGGGGTGTGAGAGGTTTGCTATGCTCCACGCTGTTCCATATATATTATTCCATTACTGGCCGTGGAGAGATGCACATTAGCCAGAGCCTCATGCTGCTTTCTGAATCTAAAATGTGTTCAGACTAATAAAGAACACAAGGTGTGACAACACAGATCCTTAGAATATGATGCAGTCGTTGGTTTTCTATTAAGATATCTGGAAACATTGGGAAATGAGTGATTAGATGTTATCTCCGCTAGTGGATGAGGGTTAGTTTGGGAGTGTGTAGGGGTAATCTAGTAGATGGAGGTTTAGTTTGGGAATGTGTAGGGGTAATCTAGTAGATGGAGGTTTAGTTTGGGATTGTGTAGGTGTTATCAAGTAGATGGAGGGTTAGCTTGGAATTGTGTAGGTGTTATCTAGTAGATGGAGGTTTAGTTTGGGAGTGTGTAGGTGTTATCTCCGCTAGTAGATGTAGATTTAGTTTGGGAGCCTAGACTTGATGAAGGTCATTTGTTGTAGGAGACGGTTTAACCCTAACCACTAACCCTAACACACATCAAAGAATACAGAGCAACACAGACCAAAGTGTGTTCTGACTGTCGCCACTGTTTAGATGTGATGTAAGTATGAGGTTCTACAAATCATAGAACAGGTGCTTTCTCATGGTCTTCAATGGGAGCCTGGTTAATTAACAATACACATATTGGCCATGCTGGTTATTAGAAATGCTTACTAGGGGTGTAGGGGAAAAAAAAGCTAAAGAGTAATCTTACACGATGCATATAACTTTGTACGTTATTCTGTATCTGTACTCTTTGAATAAAAAGTTTGTTTGTATCAAGGAAAAAATAAATCCTTACTAACACCTTCCTATGAAGTAGGAAATGGAGCTATGTCAAAGTGCAAGGAGACTTCAGGTTCAAAGCGTATGCGGTGAATTAGTAATAAAGTAACGAAGGTTATATAATTTGTGCTATTATTCATTTTTTGATGAAGGATAGCATGGGTTTACCTTGCTCATACGGGGAGGGAAACCTCACTGTAACCCAATGTCTAGCTCATGTCTGGCTCCAAACGGCTTATTAGAATGCAATCTGGTATCGATCCTGCTATTGGCAGGAAGCCATTGCAAACAGAGGAGATGTGACCACATTTTCACTCCGTTCGTCTATTGGAAGAACAAATATTACATTTGTTCAACATAAGTTTGAAGCTTGAGGAGAGATTTTAATGCTGCCACAATTTAAAACCATTGAACCAACAAATTATTGAAGCATTTTAACTATTGAATACTCAAAATAATACAAAAGGAAAATGCATTAGGACTGAGCTTTTATATGTGACCATTTCAATGTCATTCATAACAGATGAAGCTGTTCCTAAATCAAGCCTCCTCAGAAAGCAGCCTCAGATGGTGCTTAAAGGCTGAGAGAGAGAGAGAGAGAGAGAGAGAGAGAGAGAGAGAGAGAGAGAGAGAGAGAGAGAGAGAGAGAGATGGTGAGACATGGGGAAAGAGAGAGAGACAGACAGAGAGAGAGATAGAGAGAGATGGTGAGACATGGGGTAAGAGAGAGAGAAAGGGAGAGAAAGAGAGAGAGAGAAAGAGAGAGAGAGAGAGAGAGAGAGAGATGGTGAGACATGGGGAAAGTGAGAGAGAGAGAAAGAGAGAGAGAGAGAGAGAGAGAGGGGGGGAGATAGAGAGAGAGAGAGAGAGAGAGAGAGAGAGAGAGATGGTGAGACAGAGAGAGAGAGAGAGAGAGAGAGAGAGAGAGAGAGAGAGAGAGAGTGAGAGCTCTGAATCGGTCACAGGAGCGGTTCACAATGGGTGACGCCTGCCTTCCTGTCAGATGTGCTCATCATCTTGATTCAGCCTCTGCAGACTGCTCCCTTGACCAGGTTAAATTGGCCAATCAGAGGAGGGATGGGATGACCTCCTGGTGTAGGGGCTCAGTGATTGGCAGGCACAGGAGTAATTGAATGTCACAATAGTTGACAGCCCTTGTGACAACTTGAAAAGACACCTGCTGGTGAGACAAGACTGGAAATAAGATTTTGTGAGAGTGAAAAGAGCAGAGGGTGAGTCGCAGGGAATCAAACCCTGGTTCTGCGGTGGCCTTGTCAGACCATGGGGCTGAGCCTCTGTATAATGAAACACATGCTGGTGAAATATCTCATTTCCTTAAGACTCTGGATGGATGAGTTACTCTAAAGAAGAAGGCAGCATCTAGTGTGTGGGCACCGCGGTGAGTCAGTCTCACTCACACCTAGAGGCTGATAACTAAGAGTGATTGTTTTATATTAATCTCCAGACTTTGGTCTGGAGAATATGAATGTGTTCAGACACCATGAGGAGGGGGAAATGGACTGCACCAGAGAAGCGGCTGCTTTTCGCCCATCCATCGGTGCAGGGTCATAAGCCCGTCTCCACGCCAACCGTCTCCGTGGGAGTGACTGCGGAGGTCAGACCGTGCTACAGGACTCGTCGCTGTTTACACATCCTGCTATTTGTTGCTCGGTTAAACAAGGATGCTTGTGATCTAGACCAGCAGCTCTCAAACTAATCTTTACCAAACATTTTCAGTATCCCTTTAACCAGCACAAAGCATTTAGGGGAGGAAATCAATAAAAATGAATATAAACAATGTAGATGTATTTTATTAGGTGTAAAGATTAAATGGGTGATGCAAACACTCAGTTAGGCTGGGAACCTGGGCTGCTAGTTTATCTATCTCATTTCTGTCGTTCATTGTAAAGATTGAGCGTGTTTGAGCCAGATTTAGCTTTACAATTTTTCATTAACAATGTTAAAAGTACCACATTTGAGAAACACTGACCATCAGAGAAAGAATTATAACATTAATTTTATAACTTTTGTTCGCTTTCTGAATGAAATCATATTATACAATGACAATGGTTTATGTATTTATTTATTATTGTCACACTCAGTGACAACATTTAGTAGTGCCCCAAGGCATTAATCAAGACCATAACCCCCCCCCCTAAAGTAATATGCCAAGCTGGGAAGGATGCCGGTTCAGATCCAAGTGGCTTACCCTGGGTAAATAGAGCTGATGACTTAATGAGAGGGCATAAGCTCTGTGACTTGAGTCCTGCTTAGTGTTTCACCAGCGTGTTCAGCAGTGAAACAGCTATTAGGGAGTAAAGACACATCTGCTAATGCCAGCATGCTTAATTGCCTTATTGCCCTAATTTACATCAACTAAAAACACATGCTAATTAATGTAAATTGCTGTGTTTTGTTCTCTTTAATTGTGCCTCCCCTTTGCTCTGGCTCATCTTTTATTTATTTAGAGACCCTTCACATTTAGCGTGCAGTTTAATTGTTGTCATTTAAATGATCTTCCCCAGTGATCAATAAGTGACAGCAAACTGTTCATGGTTGAGCCCTCCTTAATCACTCTGTGCTCTGGGCTTCCCTCCCTGCTTCCACATGCAGGCTGCGGGCTTCAGTCATCGCTGTCAACACCCTGGCGGTGATCTACGGTGAGCAGTGGAGGAATCAATACAAAAGACGTATGCTGCTCTTTCACCTCTAACCAAAAAATGTCTAATTCATGAATTCTATTTCTCTTACAGACAGACAGACAGACATCAGACTCCCATGCTGTTATCCCCCTGGCTTGATGTACTTACCGACACAAAGCTCTACCCAAAACCATGTGCCTGCATCTCTGTTCAAGCAGCCCTAAATGGATATGAGGGTATCAACAGAGAATTAAATGTACACATGCGCCGCTAGACACTGATACACTACACATGGCAGACATCATTGTTGGTATGTACCTACACATGCATGCATGTATGTATGTATGTTCACGTGTGTGAGTATTTAGATGTTGTTGGTGTGTGGGTCTGTGTGTGTTTGTGTAGGTGTCTGTGTGTGTGTAGGTGTCTGTGTGTGTAGGTGTCTGTGTGTGTGTGTGTAGGTGTGTGTGTGTGTAGGTGTCTGTGTGTGTGTGTGTGTGTAAGTGTGTGTGTGTAGGTGTGTAGGTGTGTGTGTGTGTAGGTGTGTGTGTGTGTAGGTGTGTGTGTGTGTGTAGGTGTGAGTGTGTGTGTAGGTGCGTGTGTGTGTGTAGGTGTGTGTGAGTGCAGGTGTCTGTGTAAGTGTGTGTGTGTAGGTGTGTGTGTGTGAGTTTGTGTGTGTAGGTGTGTGTGTATGTGTAGGTGTGTGTCTGTGTGCGTGTAGGTGTGTGTGCGTTTGTGTAGGTGTGTGTGTGTGTATGTGTAGGTGTGTGTCTGTGTGTGTGTAGGTGTGTGTGTGTGTGTATGTGTAGGTGTGTGTCTGTGTGTGTGTAGGTGTGTGTCTGTGTGTGTGTAGGTGTGTGTCGTCATTAGCGAATCCTCTCCAATCAGAGGCCTCTGATTGGAGCGAGTCCTCTCCAATCAGCAGCCGGCAGCGCTGGGCTGGAGGCCCGCCCCACTGACTCCTGATCCGCCGCGAGGAGCAGGCAGCAGTTTAGCGCCATGGAGAGGTCAGGGTGACGCCATCCCAACAAGAGGCTGCCCGCCGTACTCCACCGCAGTGGCCACGCCGCCTCCTAAACTCATCTCAGGGTTAGGGTTAGGGTTAGGTTAGGGTTAGGGTTAGGTTAGGGAAAGAGTTAGGGGTTGGGGTTAGGGTTAGGTTAGCGTTAGGGTTAGGGCTCCATTTCAGAGGAGCCGGTGCTGGGAGAGGTGACGAGGGGCTCAGGATCTCTGATGAAAGAGAGGAGCTGATGTACGCCAGGGTCAGCTCTGAATGGAGCGGGTTAGCCCCGCTCCAGGGGAGAGTGGGAGAGGACAGTGACGCCATGTTTGTTTATGTCCGGACAGCCAGAGCTCGCTCCGCCTCCTCTCTCCTTTGATTTATTCCACAGACCGGAGAATGGTTGGATAATTGCCGTCCCCTGGCCCTCATATAATCACCTTGGACTGAGTCTTTCCCTTTAGGTTCTGTAAGGCTGTTCCTCTGTTTCATTTTAATTACCCAGAAAGCCTTGTTTTTCCTCCATGTTGTTTGACTCCAGCCCTGGAGGACAGCCCTTTGATCAGGCTCCATGGTCAAGCTGAGGAGGAGAAGTAATATGGCCATGACAAAGTTAGCTATTTAGATAGCTTACCAAGCTAACCAGGCTCAGGCTCCACTTGGTAGCAGGATCAGGGTCAACTCTGGAGCAGGCTCAGGGTCCTCTCTGGAGCAGGCTCAGTGTCCACTCAGTAGGCTCAGGGTCCACCCTGGAGCAGGCTCAGTGTCCTCTCTGTAGCAGGCTCAGGGTCCTCTGTGGAGCAGGCTTAGGGTCCACCCTGGAGCAGGCTCAGGGTCCACCCTGGAGCTGGCTCAGGATGCTCTCTGGAGCAGGCTCAGGGTCCATCCTGGAGCAGGCTCAGGGTCCACCCTGGAGCAGGCTCAGTGTCCTCTCTGTAGCAGGCTCAGGGTCCTCTGTGGAGCAGGCTTAGGGTCCACCCTGGAGCAGGCTCAGGGTCCACCCTGGAGCTGGCTCAGGATGCTCTCTGGAGCAGGCTCAGGGTCCATCCTGGAGCAGGCTCAGGGTCCACCCTGGAGCAGGCTTAGGGTCCTCTCTGGATCAGGCTCAGGGTGCTCTCTGGAGCAGGCTCAGGGTCCACCCTGGAGCAGGGTCAGGGTCCTCTCTGGATCAGAATCAGGGTCCACCCTGGAGCAGGCTCTGGGTCCTCTCAGTAGTATACTACACTACTTATCTCACCTCGGTGGATTCCTCTGCCTCCGGTCAACATATTGTGTAAAATACGGAGCGTCAATCTCAAACAAAGAGATTGAAATTGAACAAAGGATACAAATCTAGTTGATTGATTATGAAGGTTATTAAAATGAAAGGAGCCTAAATGTGATTTATGCAAGCCTTATTTACCATTCTCAACCTTTGATTAATAATATTGAACAGATGATTGACTTGTGCTGCCGTGTTTTTTGTTTTATATAATTTAATATTTCATTGTCTTAAGATTGACGAGCAAGACAGACGAGGTGCAGTGAGCTTTTATGCTTTTGTTATTATGTAAGAGAAGACATGAATCAACAAGTTTAGGGTATGATATCATGTGAAACACTATGCAGTGTTGCAATATTAATACCCCCATACCGAACAGATATGACATATGCTTTAAACAATGAAAATGCAGAAAAAGAAAGTTGCATATTTGACCAACATAGCAATCTTTATACTGGAAATATTTTCTGATACATTTTAGAAAGAATTTCAAGTTATACATCTGATAATTGCTTACTTGTAATTTTCATTGTATATCAAACCTCTTGTATGCATGAATATTTAAAGATGATACTGAAAATAGCCTGGCATCCCAAGAGAATCCTCTGTTAAAGCTATTTCATTATAATTAGTTAAAAGTTGCGGATGGTAGAGAAGACAATGTACACATTAATCACATTCAGCCTCATTTTACTAACCTTCATAATCCAAAAACATGTATATGCATACTTGGTCCAATCTCAAAGTCTTTTGAGCTGCACGCCAACTCAGACGACCCTCACGTTAAACAGCTGCAAACCATCAGCCGTCCAGAAGCATAATGAGCGTAAATACTGCGCTGGTTCAACCTACCAACATAAAGTTTCAAGCGACCTAAGTTTGAAATCAATATGAAATCCGCACCATGTTTCAGTTCCTTCGTGACACACAGCTGATATCCACCCGCAGCGAGCCGTGTTAACGAAGCAATTAAGGCTATTGTCGGCTGCGCTGCGGAGACCAGAAGAAATAATTACCCAGAGGTCCTCACTCCACGGCTGTTAGCAGAGGAAGAAGTGCTTTGATGACAGCTAATTCAACCTCCCTCCCTTTAAGAATCTTAACATATTAAATAACCATGTATGTTTAATAGGTAGCTGCAATAACAGGAATGCTCATGAGAGAGAGAGAGAGAGAGAGAGAGAGAGAGAGAGAGAGAGAGATCCTACAAAGTGAAAATGTAGAGCACATTCACCATGGTAAGTGTTTTCCAGTACTTTTAAACACTGAACTCAAAAGTTCTTCTTTCGGGCTCAAATGGTGATGTATGATCCTAATTCTCTGCTATATAACTCTCCTCTCTATTCATAGCTCTCCTCATCTCAGATTGACAAATAAGCTCATGTTCATTCTTAGTGCATTTTCACCTACAAGCGCACACCCACACACACTTACACAATGTCTCCCTCTGTGCTTCTGTCTCTCTATTAATAAGTATTAACAGCTCCCTGGTCGGGGAGAGCTGTCAGAATGACCCACACTCTGAGGGCTTGTTTTGAACCCAGCAAGTGGTTTGCTATATTCTCATTCTAGACGTGTTGCTTCTTCGATTTTTGGAACTGCTTCATAAAGTACGATCTGTCGATCTATTCAGCAGACAATACCGCTTAAACATAACAAGTGGGGCTGTTCATTGTGTTATGATGGAGAATAGTGTATGTTTTCTGGTGTTAGGTCTGATGTGATTAACACAACTGAGACACGATGCTTGTGTTCCCTCTTAACAATCCTCTGTTTGTGAAACAATGATTGACAGCATAGTGTTTTTATTTTCCTCACTTTAACCTTGTTTGGGCTTGTCAAGGTTGACAATGGTAAACCCTGCAAAGAAACCCAACCCTGTAAAGATACCCCAATCCTATAAAGATAACCTGTAAAGATACCACAACCCTGTAAAGATACCCCAATCCTATAAAGATAACCTGTAAAGATACCACAACCCTGTAAAGATACCCTGTAAAGATACCCCAATCCTGTAAAGATAACCTGTAAAGATACCCCAATCCTATAAAGATGACCTGTAAAGATACCACAACCCTGTAAAGATACCCTGTAAAGATACCCCAATCCTGTAAAGATAACCTGTAAAGATACCCCAATCCTATAAAGATGACCTGTAAAGATACCACAACCCTGTGAAGATACCCCAACCCTGTAAAGATACCACAACCCTGTGAAGATACCCTGTAAAGGTACCCTGTGAAGGTATCTTGTAAAGATACCCTGTACAGATACCAGAACCCCGTAAAAATACCACAACCCTGTAAAGATACCACAACCCTCTAAAGTTACCATGTAAAGATACCCCAAGCCTGTAAAAATACCCCAACCCTGTAAAGATACCACAACCCTCTAAAGATACCCTGTAAAAATACCCCAACCCTTGAAAGATACCCTGTAAAGATATCCCAACCCTGTAAAGATACCCTCTAAATACCAAAACCTTATAAAGATAACCTGTAAAGAAACCCCAACCCTGTAAAGATATCCTGTAACGATACCCTCTAAATACCACAACCCTGTAAAGATTCCCTGTAAGATACCTCAACCCTGTAAAGATACCACAATCATTTAAAGATACCCTTTAAATACCCCAACCCTGTAAATATAGCCCAACCCTGTAAAGATACCCTGTTAAGATATCCCAACCTTGTAAACATTCCCCAACCGCAGGCGATCTCATCCCATGTTGGAACACCGGCCATCCGCTGCTCCAAATGACCGTGTATCTTTGGTTTAGTGAAATGGTTGGTTTAGAGAGGGAGGGACTTCCGAGAGAGGGAGGGACTTCAGAGAGCGGCAGAAACTTCCGAGAGCGGGAGGGACATCCGAGAGTGGGAGGGACTTCCAAGATAGGGAGGGACTTCCAAGAGCAGGAGGAACTTCCGAGAGAGGGAGGGACTTCCGAGATAGGGAGGGACTTCCAAGAGCAGGAGGAACTTCCGAGAGAGGGAGGGACTTCTGAGAGTAGGGGGGACTTCCGAGAGCGGGATATCCATTTCCGTTTAATGTTTCAGATATTGCGTTGTCAAATTCTGTGTCAAAAAGACTCCATGTTTATTGTCCTTGTCTTGTTGTTGTTGCTCTTGTCGTGTTCTAGTTGTTCTCATGGTTCAGAGTTCAAATCATTGTTTTGGCAGACCGCAAAAACGAATGACTTTCTCTGAGCACCGTTAGAACACAACACAATCCAGCATCCAACCCACCATTGTTGTTTTTAATACTAAGATACAATTCTCAAAAGCAATTACAGACATCGGATGGACCATTGTCTCCCGGAGGCAACAAGACCTGAGATTGAACTGATTCTCATCCTCATGTACTCCTCTCGTTGGCCTTCGTCAGGCTGCTGATGTCTGCCTTCAGCTCCAACGACACACAGCCGTTGCTAATCAGGGAGTTAGCCCGGATTAAACATGGATGTAAGTGGTGAGGGACGGCGTGTGTGTGTGTGTGTGTGTGTGTGTGTGTGTGTGTGTGTGTGATGAGGCTGATCATGTATTACTGTGTTCTCCAACTGTTCTCTGACTTCACACCGGCTGTACTAGCCTGGTCCTACCAGACTCTTGTACTTCATTTCATTTGCACAAAGAGTCTGGACCAACAAATGTTAACTCACTTGAAGGCGGGTGTCTGTTGTAGTTTAAAACTATTGGATCTGCCCAGTGCCACTCTGGATCTGCCATAACCAATCGCTAACGTTTGTCCGGGAATCACGTTGCGCGCAGGCTGTAAACAAACGAAACACTGTGCGCGAAGATGTCCGTCAACGAGAGCTGACTTTAACTTTGTTCTCAGCCACTCCCTCTGTTCGCTGATTGGGTGCAGACAATTTAGACGGAGAAAACCCACTACCATACCGCAGACCCAGACGTAGTACTGAAGGAAAATCAAAATTGAGTGGAAGTACTTAGGCGGGCGGAGCCAGGCCACGGCTGTACGTCACGTTTAAAACTAGAGAGAGGAGAACAACAACATGACATAACTACAAACTAAGACAGGAGAATTAGTATGTCTTTAACAAAGCCATATCTGAATCATGTAAACAGACACGCCTCCAGCACAAGCCCCTCCCTCTGAGGTCTCTCCCCTGGCACACACACATCGGAACCTGCTGCAGCGTGGGGAAGACCCCCTGGGAACAGGCCGCCTGCTGCAGTATCCTCCCAGGGCTCCAGCAGATACCAACGGACATGAACCGCATCATGTGCATCCTGGGTAGTAGGTGATGGCTGATTCTTCTAATTCTATTAATCACACACTTGCTTTTCTCCTCATATCTGTTGCATTTTAAACAGCACACTGTGTGTGGGCGTGTTTGTTAGTTTTTCTTTTCTAAAGCTTTACGCCCTCAGTGTGGAGCGTAGCATACATATCTAAACCTCAAAATAATTCAACAGCATTGTGAAAATATCAGAATATTGTAACTATAAAGTCCAAACTTTATGCAGTGTTTTGACATCTACAAAATAAATGAGGCCAGAAGAGCAACCTGGGTGAGGCCACTCCCGCTCTGAGTTCACACCACCACCCCTCCTCCACACCACCCCGTCCACAACACCACCACCCCTCCTCCACACCACCCCGTCCACAACACCACCACCCCTCCTCCACACCACCCCGTCCACAACACCACCACCCCTCCTCCACACCACCCCGTCCACAACACC
>NC_136938.1:29230397-29237897 GCF_949987615.1 Pollachius pollachius | reverse complement strand
AATGGTATGAAACATCTCTACACCACCCTGTTACCTTTGGTTTATTTAGTCAAATAAAACCCATATTTTATGAAGATAAGGATTTAATGTTTTTTATAAATACCCAACATTAATGTGTTCATATACGTACACTTTATTAACCTCTAGACAAGGTCATATGTTCATATTCAGTTTGTTGTTTGTGAACAAGAGAATGCAGACTCTTAAAGGTTGAATCCTTTAGAGTCCATTGTTGTTAGTATATCATCGAGGTCCAACAGGTACAAGCCGAGAATCATGTTTGGATCAGGGGAGAAAAAGTTTTACATGAAGTTGCCCTATAGAGCGATAATCAGATTTCTGTCTATTGACTTGGAGAAGCCCGGGGCTATTTCCTCCTCTCTCTATGAACCAGGGTGCTCCACGTTGTTCTTTGATCCTTGTCGTTCCTCGTTGTCCCTCATTATTCCTCATTGTTCCTCATAATTCCTTGTTGTTCCTCGTCGCTCCTCATTGTTCCTCGTTGTTCCTCATTGTTCTTCATCGGTCCTCATTGCTCCTCATCGTTCCTCATTGTTCCTTGTCATTCCTCAATGTTCCTCGATGTTCCTCGTAGTTCCTCGTTGTTCCTCGTCGTTCCTCAATGTTCCTCGTTGTTCTTCGTTTTTCCTCATTGTTCCTCACAGGTCCTCGTTGTTCCCCGTTGTCCGTCGTTGTTCCTCGTCGTTCCTCACAGGTCCTCGTTGTTCCCCGTTGTTCCTCGTTGCCCATCGTGTTCCTCGTCGTTCCCTGTTGTTCCTCGTTGTCCGTTGTTGTTCCTCGTCATTCCTCACAGGTTCTCGTTGTTATTTGTTGTTCCTCGTTGTTCCTCGTTGTTCCTCATCATTCCTCGGTGTTCCTCGTTGTTCCTCGTTGATCCCTGTTGTTTCCCATTGTACCCAGTTGCTCCCCGTTGTTCCTCGTTCCTCGTTGTTCCTCACAGGTCCTTGTTGTTTCCCGTTATTCCCCTCTGTTCCCCGTTGTTCCTCATTGTTCCTCGTCGTTCCTCACAGGTCCTTGTTGTTCCCCGTTGTTCCTCGTTGTTCCTCGTCATCCTCGTTGATCCCTGTTGTTCCCCATTGTTCCCAGTTGTTCCCCGTTGTTCCTCGTTCCTCGTTGTTCATCATGTTTGGATCAGGGGAGAAAAAGTTTTACATGAAGTTTCCCTATAGAGCGATAATCATATTTCTGTCTATTGACTTGGAGAAGCCCGGGGCGATTTCCTCCTCTCTCTATGAACCAGGGTGTTCCACGTTGTTCTTTGATCCTCGTCGTTCCTCATTGTTCCTCGTTGTTCCCTGTTGTTCTTCGTTGTCCGTTGTCGTTCCTCGTCGTTCCTCGTTGTTCCCCACAGATCCTCGTTGTTTCTTGTTACTCATCGTTCCTCGTTGTTCCCCACAGGTCCTCGTTGTTCCTCATTGTTCCTCGTCTTTCCTCGCTGTTCCTCGTTGTTTCTCATTGTTCCTCATTGTTCCTCATCATTCCTTGTTGTTCCTCGTCGCTCCTCGTTGTTCCTCATTGTTCCTCATTGTTCCTCGTTGTTCCTCATTGTTCCTCATTGTTCCTCATTGTTCCTTGTCATTCCTCAATGTTCCTCGTTGTTCCTCGTAGTTCCTCGTTGTTCCTCGTCGTTCCTCAATGTTCGTTGTTGTTCCTTGTTTTTCCTCATTGTTCCTCAAAGGTCCTCGTTGTTCCCCGTTGTTCCTCGTCATTCCTCACAGGTCCTCGTTGTTCCTCGTTGTCCGTCGTTGATCCTCGTCATTCCCCGTTGTTCCTCGTTGCCTGTCGTGTTCCTCGTCGTTCCCCGTTGTTCCTCGTTGTCCGTTGTTGTTCCTCGTCATTCCTCACAGGTTCTCGTGTTCTTCGTTGTTCATCATGTTTGGATCAGGGGAGAAAAAGTTTTACATGAAGTTTCCATATAGAGCGATAATCATATTTCTGTCTATTGACTTGGAGAAGACCGGGGCGATTTCCTCCTCTCTCTATGAACCAGGGTGTTCCACGTTGTTCTTTGATCCTCGTCGTTCCTCATTGTTCCTCGTTGTTCCCTGTTGTCGTTCCTCGTCGTTCCTCGTTGTTCCCCACAGATCCTCGTCGTTTCTTGTTACTCGTCGTTCCTCGTTGTGCCCCACAGATCCTCGTCGTTTCTTGTTACTCGTTGTTCCTCGTTGTTCCCCACAGGTCCTCGTTGTTCCTCATTGTTCTCTCTACTTTCATCGCTCCTCGCTGATCCTCGTTGTTCCTCGTTGTTCCTTGTCATTCCTCGTTGCTCCTCATTCTTCCTCGTAGTACCTCGCTTTTGTTGTTACTCATTGTTCCTCGTTGTTCCTCATCGTTCCTCGTTGTTCCTTATTTTTCCTTGTTGTTCCTTGTTGTTCCCCATTGTTCCCTACAGGTCCTGCTGAGGCTCCGATCACTGAGGCTCCGATCAGATAGTGATGATTAATGACACGGATTAGAGCCCAGAGCCTTCCTGGAGGTCTGAGCCCACTTCTGTACGCTCTCCATCTGATTACAGGAGATTATGGAATTGTTTTTGATCAAGCGGAACCCAGATGATGTTAGATGGTAGAGATGGGATCATAAAGGGTTGTTCCCACTCCCCTTCCTCCCCGTTCCCACTGCTCCCCGCGTGGAGCTGCTATTCCATGTGTGGAGCCTGCATGCTACACGGTTGGTCTCACAGGCAAAGCCAACTAATTACATTACAATTCATCTTAATATGTATACACAATATGTCCAAACAGGCGCAGAACTGTGTCTTCAGCGTGGATCAGACCACACATGGTGGACGTTAAAATAACAAGATGTTGACGTGCACACAGTGCTGGTCTGGAAGCTGCTGGGACAAGGAGCTCTGAGGTGTTGGTCGCTGACAGACGGCCTCTGAACCCGAGGTCGGAGGCTTCCCTTCAAAGGAGGACTGGAGGGGGGGGGATGAAGGGGGACCGTCATCATTCTCCTGATGATGAAGGAGGCAGATCCAACTGACCCACCACATCTTGGGGACCCCATCACCAGAAACACACCCCGGTGTGAGACTCTGCATCAGAACGAACCCCGTATCCCCTGGTCGGTGTGTCCCTGACCCCCTAATCCTTAGACTCAGGGACACACCCGAGGAGGAGGATACATCGACTCATTGTCCAGCGCTTCACGTCCGGAACAGACCGCCTGGGATGTTGGGCCGAGACTATGTCATGTCATGAAGAATTAGACTTTCACTTTAACAACCCCCTGCGTGGCTCCACATTGTGACGTCGGATCAGAGGTTTGAGTCCCGTTGAATCCAATGGTTTCAGAGGCAGAGGGTTGTTGCCTCATAGTTAAGACTAGCTGCTCTTACAGTAGCCCGATATCAATGTATTACTATCTCTTCTGTTTCATATGGAAAGAGTTATCATGGTCCATAGGTGTTAGGTAGCTAGATTATATGGCATGTTGCCTCAGGGTTACCGGCTAAAGGGAGAGATTGATTTGGTATAGGTTGTGAGTGAATTCTTTCTTTTCACTGCCCAGTTTATTCCTGTGTTCCTCTGTGTACATGACAATGAAATGCTTCATCTTTGAGATATTCATCAACGTTATAGCAACACGGTCTTTACTTCTAGATGCTTGTGATCATGTTTTCTTTTTTCCAATAACAGATGATTATCGTGTGGCTATAAGGGTGGACGTCGATGACATTGAGAGGGTGATGGTTAATGGGAGGAATTAGCTTATTCTGAGAGACATCGGCCTACATGCATTTTTAATTAAAGTGAATAGCATTGTGAACTAATTAGTAAGCAGCTGCCTTCATGTTGCCTGTGGTGTCAAGGGAATTAGAAGTCACACTTTCCTCGAAGAAGAGCAGTCCCAACAATCTCAGTGAAGCTCGCTAAAGAGCCATCCTGAGGCCCAATGGAGATGGCAGGATATCCTCCTCTAGGACATTCTAGAGGAGGCTAGTAATTAAAACGACTGATAAAGGGGAGGTTAATACATATATGACTCCAACAGATACTTTAAATTACAGATGTTTTAATCATTAGTGTAATCTTAACCAAAATATGATAATGTATTTTTTCTCCCTCTAATATGCTCCTATATATTCTGTGCCAATAGGATACTTTTAGAATGCTGTTTCATTGTATTCCATTCATTAAATAGCTTGTAAAGTTAAAATTCTGGAGAAAAAGGAACCAATGCTACTTTCCAATCTTGTTTACTGGTAGTGAAACGGCTTGACACGAACACTTTGCTATGTTTCCTGATTCCTTGTGACCTTTAGTGCTGTGGTCAACACTTCTTTCCTTTCCCCCCAGGCCAGCAAAACGACGGGCCGAACAGGCCGACCCAGTAAGTCCTGATGAAGCATTACCATTACATTACCCTAGAGAACCGGACCTACACCCAGAACCACATTACATACAGGCCTAGCTCATCACATTAGCATAAAATTACCCTAGAGAACCGGACCTACATCCAAGGCCACGTTACATACAGGCCTAGCTCATCACAGTTGTTCATGCTTGTACTGGATGGGAAAATACATACACATCATCAACATTTTCAATGCGTATATATATATATATATATATATATATATATATATATATATATATATATATATATGTATATGTATATAGATGTATATACATATATATGTATACATATTAATATATATATATTATCTTTCTCTTCATGCATCTCTCTGGATAAAGTAACAATAAAAGTATGCATTTATTCTTTCGATGTAAATCGGTTTATGAACGGGCCCTGCCTTTGTTCAAATCATAAATAATTGCCTCCCATCTGAGGCAGCAGATCTGTTAGTTTATGACGAACAGACTCCTGGAGTGCTGCAGCAGTCTGAGGATCATCAGCCACCCAGTAGTACCTCACAGCAAGGGGGTCTGCGCTACCCTGCTGACATAAACCCCTTCTGCATCCCAATCATTCATGAATGAATGAATACACAGAAACACAAAGGTCTGGTTGGGTCTCACACCTTCATTCCATAGTTCTGGGTGATTCATATTGCTACTTGTTTGTTGTTACTTCCTGTATGCGTAATTCTGTTCTTCCTCAGTTCAGAAGTGTGTTTTCCAATGTACACCCCTCACAACACAAAACACTGAATACACAGGAGACCTCTCTGCGAACACTTCGGCTTTCATCTTCCATTACGCACGCAATGCAGGAGATAAAATGCTACAGTTGCTATGGTATAGTTGTTATGATAATGACGATGGTGATGATGATGAAAATACTAATAATAGTGGAAATAACGCTATTGACAATAACATTGACAATATTACTCATAACAATATTAACTATATAATGGACAGATTATCACTAATACTTTTGATAACAACAAAATACAAACAACAAAAAAGGATTATTAACAGAATAGCACAAAATACATTTAAGTGCTGAGTTGAAATATTTGCGTATTCCTTATTTATTTTCATCATTATGAGGGAACTGAAGATGGAGGGCTGGGTTGTATTTCAGATGAATATCCTGTGATATCCCAGGGATAACATAAATCACTAACGTCAGGGGCGCGACATCTGTCGCAGAACTGCTTACGTCAACAACAGAGGTTTGGTTTGTGTTTGGATACAAGAACGTTATCTCCGTAGAGTCTCCAACTCCGGGGAGCTCTGAGAGGCAGAGCTCTTCCGTTCTTCTTCTGGGCTGCTTCTGGCTCTGTCACGTTCAGCTGTTAGCTCATCGGTTGGCCTTTGAAAAGGTCAGCGCAAACAAGGTCAAAGTTTAAATAATTTGAAATGTGAGGGCAAAAGACAGTGTGCGCTCGTGGCGATTTGCAAGTGCAAACGCTGTCCCATAGAAAGACAATGAAGCACAGCGGGTTAAGGCTAGGGTTAAGGCTAGGTTTAGGGCTAGGTTTAGGGCTACGTTTAGGGCTAGGGTTAAGGCTAGGGTTAAGGCTAGGTTTAGGGCTAGGTTTAGGGCTAGGGTTAAGGCTAGGGTTAAGGCTAGGTTTAGGGATAGGGTTAAGGCTAGGTTTAGGGCTAGGTTTAGGGCTAGGGTTAAGGCTAGGGTTAAGGCTAGGGTTAAGGCTAGGTTTAGGGCTAGGGTTAAGGCTAGGTTTAGGGCTAGGTTTAGGGCTAGGGTTAAGGCTAGGTTTAGGGATAGGGTTAAGGCTAGGTTTAGGGCTAGGTTTAGGGCTAGGGTTAAGGCTAGGGTTAAGGCTAGGGTTAAGACTAGGTTTAGGGCTAGGGTTAAGGCTAGGTTTAGGGCTAGGTTTAGGGCTAGGGTTAAGGCTAGGTTTAGGGCTAGGTTTAGGGCTAGGGTTAAGGCTAGGTTTAGGGCTAGGTTTAGGGCTAGGTTTAGGGCTAGGGTTAAGGCTAGGTTTAGGGCTAGGGTTAAGGCTAGGTTTAGGGCTAGGTTTAGGTCTAGGTTTAGGGCTAGGTTTAGGGCTAGGTTTAGGGCGAGGGTTAAGGCTAGGTTTAGGGCTAGGGTTAAGGCTAGGTTTAGGGCTAGGGTTAGGGCTAGGTTTAGGGCTAGGTTTAGGGCTAGGGTTAAGGCTAGGGTTAAGGCTAGGTTTAGGGCTAGGTTTAGGGCTAGGGTTAAGGCTAGGGTTAAGGCTAGGTTTAGGGATAGGGTTAAGGCTAGGTTTAGGGCTAGGTTTAGGGCTAGGGTTAAGGCTAGGGTTAAGGCTAGGGTTAAGGCTAGGTTTAGGGCTAGGGTTAAGGCTAGGTTTAGGGCTAGGTTTAGGGCTAGGGTTAAGGCTAGGTTTAGGGCTAGGTTTAGGGCTAGGGTTAAGGCTAGGTTTAGGGCTAGGTTTAGGGCTAGGGTTAAGGCTAGGTTTAGGGCTAGGGTAAAGGCTAGGGTTAAGGCTAGGGCTATGCCATAGGGCTCACCCTAAGCCTGCCCTGATTGTAAGGGGGCTGAAGACTATGACTAATTAACAAACCCTATGGGTTAGTTTTCAATATAGAAGCTATTGTGAAAATTGTGGACCTAATTCTTGGTTATAAAATGTCGTGTGGATGTCTTCAGGGTGGATACTTGCATGGAACGAGGCAAACAATTAGCCACATATTTACCATTTAACATTAATATGCAGATGTATATTCAGCCAAAGGACTTCCGCGAAGGCGAGTCTTTCTTATATCATTCATATCTATTTTGTCTTATATCTCTTGTTATTCTATTTCCATGCAGAGGGTGGAATCCAGCGGCCATTAGCATGGAGGGTCTTTCTTGTATTTATTTTGCTCCTGACATTGTCGATGAGCTGAGTGGTTCCACGTAGAGATGACATACTGATGTGTGCACTTTGGCTGTGAGTATGGATCTATTTTAGTACACTCCACTGAGAATAGGGGCTAAATGTAGAACTGAGACACTGTTTACTGAGAAAAGCGTTCTCAGATGGGCTCCTAATGACGTCTTGGGATGGCGGTCTTTACTTCAGAACGGTTCACCTACTGCGGTGAAGTCACTGGAGTGCATCTCAATATACAC
>NC_136938.1:29226730-29230197 GCF_949987615.1 Pollachius pollachius | reverse complement strand
CTCTCTCGCTCTCTCTCTCCCTCTCTCCCTCTCTCTCTCTCTCTCTCTCTCTCTCTCTCTCTCTCTCTCTCTCTCTCTCTCTCTCTTTCTCTTTCTCTCTCTGTCTCTCTCTCAAATTAAATTCAAATTCAAATAGCTTTATTGCATGACTATTGTGGTAAACTTAACAGTGTTGCCAATCATTACAGTGTTACAAATACTATGTATAATAACAAAGAGAACGCCAGAACAATATGTATATATAACAACGTAATGGGGGGGGCATCAGGTGGGCGTGCCGCGGTGGGCGTGTCACACCGCGGGGCCTCAGCATGTGCTCTGAATGGCTGATATCTGAAACAACTCCTTATGGGCCGTGGGATCAGGCTGATGTGGCCGTGTATCCATGGAGGCGATGCGTCTTTGACACTGTTTCCTCTGCGGCCCGCCGGGCTGTCAATCAGAAGGAAAACGGCCTGCAGCCAAAGGAGGGTTTGAACGCGCGGCTCCACGGAGGAGCGTGTCTGAGTGTGCCGTGGTATTTTGGGGAGGACTTGCTTATTTAAACACGGACTTGCTTATTTAAAGGTATACGCACGATCAATGTAGGCGTGTTGGGGTTGTCCACCTATTGTGTGTGCCTTGGTGTGTCTGTGTTCATGTGTGTGTGTGTTTGTGTGTGTGTGTGATAGTGCCTGTTTCTTTGGGTGTGGTTGTGATAGTGCGTCTATGTGTGTGTGTGTGTGTGTGTGTGTGTGTGTGTGATAGTGCATCTATGTGTGTGTTTGCGTGTTTGTGATAGTGTGTCTGTGTGTGTGATAGTGCATCTTTTTGTGTGTGTGTGTGATAGTGCGTGTTTCTATGGGTGTGGTTGTGATAGTGCGTCTATGTGTGTGTGTGATAGTGCGTCTATTTTTGTGTGTGTGTGTGATAGTGTGTGTTTCTATGTGTGTGCGTGATAGTGCGTGTATGTGTGGGTGTGTGGGTGTGGGTGTGTGGGTGTGCGGGTGTGTTCACTAGTGGGTCCGGGCTCTGACGAGACAACAGGATCAGGAAGCAGAGGTGGATTCTGGGTACTAAAATATTTATGGCAGCGAGGAGAAATATGGCTTCCTGTTGTCATCTCGGCCCGCTCAGTACGGCAACGAAAAGCAAGGAGATGATTGACAGGGGAACGGGGCGTTGGTGCTGGGGGCTGGGGGGGATTCTTAGGCTGAATCGGACCGCCTCGTATTTACTGCTGCAATAAAAATAGGAGCTATGGAATTCGTGATGTGTTCTTTTCTTGAATCACAAATCCAATTTTAATCATCACATTTTAATCGCCCGTAGAAATAGAGCTCTGTGCTGCACTCAGGTCTCCACAATAAAGAACCCAGGACCCAATACAGACGGGGTCCCCAGTGACCTCACCCCGGGGCCCCCAGTGACCTCACCCCGGGGCCCCCAGTGACCTCACCCCGGGGCCCAGTGACCTCACCCCGGGGCCCCCAGTGACCTCACCCCGGGGCCCCCAGTGACCTCACCCCGGGGCCCCCAGTGACCTCACCCCGGGGCCCAGTGACCTCACTCTTTACCCACTATAGTGACGGCGTTCCCCGACCAGCCATGGACCAACGGAGAGGGCTCTTCTGGGGTCACCTGTGTGGCGGGTCTGGCCCCTCCCCTGGTCCTTGGGTTACCTCCACACCTGCTCTCCGCTGTCATCAACACACCTGCGGTCCATCTAGTCATCCCCTGTAGTCTGGCAAACCTCACGCTGGATCACTCAACTCAGTCCATGATTCACTGCCCTGGTCGATAGGCCACAGTGTCCATTCCTTGGTTGATATCCCTGTTGCTTCCTTCTGCCCCCCCGTCCTCCTCCCGACTGATGCTCCTCCCCTGCTTTAGCCCCGCCCTCTTAGAGCCCCCTTACTACAGAGCCCCCTCCTCTTCCTCTGCCTCTGGTTCTGTCTCACCCTGCCTCACCTCCGCTCCCCGTGTGATGTAGCGCCCGACGGCCTCCTCGTATTGAGCCTGGCCTCATATTGAACGGCCTTGCATCAGTTTTCAGTTGTATTGCATGTGGTTGTATTTCTGTTGATGCCAGAAATGTTCAAATAAAGTGTTTGTTACTAGAGGATGTAAAGGTTGAAGGTAAGAGGCTGCGGGTCATATTAGGGAGCACATCAACTGGTGGTATTCCAATATGGAGAGGAGTGTAATGAGGGGAGGAGGAGGGGAGAGGAGGAGAAGGGAGGAGGAGAGGAGGGAGGAGAGGGGAGGAGGGGAGGAGAGGCGGGGAGGAGGAGAGGGGAGGGTAAGGGGGGGAGGAGGAGAGGGGGGAGGAGGGGGGAGGGGAGGAGGAGAGGAGGAGAGGGGGGAGGAGGGGAGGAGAGGAGGGAGGAGAGGGGAGGAGGAGGAGGAGGAGAAGGGAGGAGGAGAGGAGAGGGGAGGAGGAGGAGGAGGAGAAGGGGAGAGGAGAGGAGGAGGAGAGGAGGAGGAGAGGAAGAGGAGGAGAGGAGCGGGAGAGGAGGAGGAGGAGGAGGAGAGGGGAGGGTAAGGGGGGAGGAGGAGAGGGGGAGGAGGGGAGGAGAAGAGGGAGGAGAGGGGAGGAGGAGAAGTGAGGAGGAGAGGAGAGGAGGGGAGGAGGAGGAGAAGGGAGGAGAGCAGGGGAGGAAGAGGAGGAGGAGAGGGGAGGGTAAGGGAGGAGGAGGTGGGGGGAGGAGGAGAGGGGGGAGGAGGGGAGGAGAGGAGGGAGGAGGGGGAGGAGGAGAAGTGAGGAGGAGAGGAGGGGAGGAGGAGGAGAAGGGAGGAGAGCAGGGGAGGAAGAGCGGAGGAGGAGAGCAGGGGAGGAAGAGAGGAGGAGGAGGGGAGGAGAGGAGGAGGAGGAGGAGGGTGGTGTTAGTGATGGGGGTGGAACAGGACAGCCACATCTCAACCACAGTGACGTAAATGGCACAGACCACACACGGTGCTGTATACACAAACAAGTACACACACACGCACGCACAGACACACACGCGCTTACGCATGCAAACACACGCGAGCAAACACACATGCACACACACACACACGCACACACACACACACACACACACAGACACACACACTCGACTCTACTTGCACCTATTCCAAGATCTCCTCTGGGCATCGTCATCAATGCCCATCAATGTGTGTCTGTTTCTGTGTCTGCGTGTGTGTGTGTGTGTGTGTGTGTGTGTGTGTGTGTGTGTGTGTGTGTGTGTGTGTGTGTGTGTGTATGACACATATCCAAGCGTAAACACACAGAGTGTGATTTCTAGAAAGCCATTCCTTTAAAGAAAGGAGGCCTCTGAAGCTCTGGTGTAATGCGCTCTGAGCCACTTTACAATCATCACACACAACAACAACAACAACCACAACAGTGTGCGTCTCGGCGGATCGTCACAGTTAAGAAACAGCTTTTTCTCCCCACCAGGACGCTCTTGTGAACGCAACAAAGATATCCGCCAATTAACATGAAC
>NC_136938.1:29199230-29221730 GCF_949987615.1 Pollachius pollachius | reverse complement strand
GAACGGAATAAAAGGAGTGCATGAAACATCTGGTCCTAACCAACCAATAAAGGAGCAGTATTTAGCTCATGATTAAACAATAACTTACAGATGAATGAGGACAATATGTGGAAGGAAAAAAAGTTGATGACACTAATAATTTGTAAACTAGCTCATTTTTTGTCTTCTTTTAATTAAAAGTGTGCTGTATTTTTAACCGTGGGGAATCATCCATTCTTCCCCTGGTGCATTCAAAGACGTTTGAAGTTTAGTGCAAATTTGAACAAACATTAATTCAGAAAGAAAGAAAAGAAACCAAAACAATGATCTTGCAAACTGATAAGGCAACATTTATAAATATATCAAAAATAGTCATTGAAGAAAGTATCTTGTTACAAAAAAGCCACAAAGGTTTTGTCCTGCACCAACGAGAGGGACATGTTCTTCAGCTCGTCCGCAGACCTCACAGCCTTGTAGCCCAGCTGCAGGAGGGCCTTGTCGCAGACCGCCTGCGTGTACTCCACCATGTCGTAGGACAGCTTCAGCCGCCAGCTCTCCGCGTTGGCCGCCGAGTCTCTGACCGTGCCGAACTTGTGTTTGGCCGAGGGCTCGCTGCTGCCCCTGGTGTTGGCGTGGATCCATTCCTCCACGTTTTTATCCATGGCCAGACCCAGGAAGTCGTACATCTCCTTGGTCTTCTGCAGCGGGTTTCTGGCCAGGTCCTCGTAGCGGAGCAGCATGTACTTCCCCTTCAGCCAGTGGGGGTGAGCCAGGCCGGTGGTGACCGAGTTCAGGAAGTCCTCGCAGACCACGGTGAGCTGCGAGAGGTCCAGGTTGTAGGGCCGTCGCCCGGTGGCCCTCCAGATGCGCCACAGCCGGTAGGTGTCCCTGAAGGTCTCGATGCGGGAGGACAGGATCCCGCGGGGGTCCCTGACCAGCTGGACCACCTTCACGTTGAGCCGGGGGTCGTCCACCAGCGCCCGCAGGTCCCCCACCTCCGGCACCCGCACCGTCTTGATGGCCACGTGCCGCTTGTCCCGGCAGGCCTCGGTGGCCAGCGACATGTTCAGCGCAGCGCACTTCTTCACGCAGTCGCCCTCCTCCACGTTGGCGTCCTCAGGGCCGAAGGCGTCGCAGGCGGGCTGCTGGCACAGCGCCCGGCTGGCCCCGCGCCGGAACAGCTTGTCGGTGCTGTGGTTGGCGGGCGGTGGCTTGATGTAGCTCTCCAGGAAGTACAGGTCGCAGCCGTACAGACTGCGCAGGAGGTCCCGGCTGGCACCCAGCATCACGCGGCGGTCTGCGGCGTTGCGGCTGTGCGAGAGGCGGGGGATCAGAGTGGTCTGTACATGGTACAGCGGCTCGAACAGATAGAAGACGTCCTGGTGCTGGTTCAGCAGCTGGCCCACGAAGGAGGAGCCGCTGCGCGTCGTGGCCAGCACCAGGATGTGCGTCTTACGGCTGGCGTTGACCGTGAAGTAGTTGTAGTCCTCGCAGCCAGCACCGCCGCCCCGCTCAAAGGGGGGGTCGGTCTCCTGGCCGCCTAGACCACAGTTCTGGGGGCTGGGCAGCGGGCACAGCTGGAAAGGCTTTGAGGTCAGCGTCCGGATGGCGGTGTACTGGATGGCGATGGAGGCCAATGCCAGCAACACATTGTCCCTTGAGGACACACTGGGACACACTGTCCCATGAGGACACACTGGGACACACTGTCCCATGAGGACACACTGGGACACACTGTCACATGAGGACACACTGTCCCTTGAGGACACACTGTCCCTTGAGGACACACTGGGACACACTGTCCCATGAGGACACACTGGGACACACTGTCACATGAGGACACACTGGGACACACTGTCACATGAGGACACACTGGGACACACTGTCCCATGAGGACACACTGGGACACACTGTCCCATGAGGACACACTGGGACACACTGTCCCATGAGGACACACTGGGACACACTGTCACATGAGGACACACTGTCACATGAGGACACACTGGGACACACTGTCCCATGAGGACACACTGGGACACACTGTCACATGAGGACACACTGTCACATGAGGACACACTGGGACACACTGTCCCATGAGGACAGTGTGTCCTCATGGGACAGTGTGTCCCAGTGTGTCCCATGAGGACACCGTGTCCCATGAGGACACACTGGGACACACTGTCCCATGAGGACACACTGGAACACACTGTCCCATGAGGACACACTGGGACACACTGTCCCGTGAAGAAATCAGTGGTCAGATAGCCTGGGACATGAGGGACACGGGACACATGAGGTCCTCCTGTTGAAGTTGCCGTGTCATGTTTCAAACATGACCTCAATCTGAATGAATTTATATTGGCAATAATTGTTTGAACTAAAGTATGTCACATGTAGGAACTGATTCATTGAAATAAGCTATTAATATTGTAGTAATGAATACTCATATTAAGTCAGAAAGAATACAATGTCTTCCAAATATGCAAATTAATTTTTTTGAAGTTAAACATCCAAATAAAGTTGATGCCCATTTTGCCCAACACTAATTATTATTATTACTTTTATATTTTCTTCTAATCACTATATATTTTTTCTTCTAAACGCTGCCTATTGATAAATTTTGTGTATAATACAGTTACACAGCCTTTAATACACACATTTTATATATACATTTAAAATCTGCTTACTC
This sequence comes from Pollachius pollachius, assembly GCF_949987615.1. Lineage (NCBI taxonomy): Eukaryota > Metazoa > Chordata > Actinopteri > Gadiformes > Gadidae > Pollachius > Pollachius pollachius. The sequence continues at coordinate 29,219,062 of NC_136938.1, read as the reverse complement.
TCTAAGAAATGAATAAAGGACCCTAATGTTAGCTGGATATGAAACAACATCAGTTATGTCGAGGTAAGAAGTCCAGCCGTTAGCACAACACAGACCGGAGGTCTGGTGGCTCTCTTGGAATCTGAAGTTATGCGACCACAGCTGTTGGTCTCAATGCCAGCAACAGAAGTTATTAGATCTTGAACACAGGCCTTCACCCTAACCCTAAATCTGTGTTCACAATATGCAACCAGGAAGAGTAGAGCTGCTGACTGACGGACGGAGACATCGGTGTCCTAGCTTTACGGTCAATGACAATTCAAGGGGAAATATTGTTCTCAACAACATGTTTAAGGAGCTGTGTCCTTCTGGTACAGGCGGTCTGATATTCAGTTTGATGTTAAAAGTACGCATCAGTCATTGAAACGCAATGCAATGATTCAAAACCTCTTTAAATGCTGGGAATAATTCATTAACCTGGGTATAATCTAAATGTGGTTTAAGGATAATCCTAACCCAAGGGGCATGCGCTTTAGGAAACAGTTCATATGGACCACTGTGCCAAAGAAAAACACAAAAACAGAACATCAACCTCAACACATCGTTGAGGTCTAAACCCAGCGGATCATCAATGGTTCCTCAACGCACGGCTTCTGTTACCGTCTATTTTTGGAAGAAAATATGACTATTATTTATTTGACAAAAAACAAAGGCTGGGATCTTTAGTAGCGTCGACAGCTTCTCGTTAATCACGCAAACAGGGGACCTCAACATCCCATCTCCTCGGGAGCTCACTGCTGCAGCAGGGATGCGTTCGGCTACGATGCAGACATCCGGAGGGATGCTGCGATGGACTAACACACTGGGCATCACATCCCGGAGACGACACACCGGGCATCACATCCCGGAGACGACACATCGAGCATCATTTCCCTGAGACGACACACCGGGCATCCGACCGACGCACCGAGCATCAGACCGACACGTCGAGTATCACATCCCGGATCCAGTAGATGGACCTAACGAAGGCCCTGTCTAATCACGGGGACCACCACATTGTCTGCTATAGACAAATATATAGAGATAAATATAGAGAGATAGATATATAGAGATAGATCCGTACCTCTGTGGCTGCTGCAGGGCTCCCATCAGGGTTGAGCTCCATGTCTCAAGGCTCCCGTGGTCTTCAGACGAGTGATATCACGCGTCTTTGCCTGGTCGAGATACGTGCCCAATGACGGAGCCATGCAATCCAAAGAGACCGGTCGGTAGAGAGTTCGAGTCCTGCCCAGTTCGGAGGAGCGATGGGCGGATGAGGAGGTGTTGGCAACAGCAGAGCCGGCGGGAGGACGGGAGAAGCGCGTTCAGCACGGGATCCTGAAAAATGATGCGCAGAAGCGGAGAGAGAGGGTGTCTGGACCACCCCCAGACCCTCCTACTCTCCACCTGCTCGCTCGCTCTCTCTCTCTCTCTCTCTCTCTCTCTCTCTCTCTCTCTCTCTCTCCTTCTCTGTCATGCAAACACGCACACATGTATTTTTTATTTTCCCTTTTCCTCGCCATCCCAATAGCTCCCTTCTATGTCACGGCTGACTCTCTCTCACACGCACAATCACACACACACACACACACACACACACACACACACACACACACACACACACACACACACACACACACACACACACACACACACACACACACACAGAAGGAAACGTTTCTGCAAATCACGGATACTTTGAATATCAACGATAAATCAGTAATAATCAACAAATGGGTTTTAACTGACGGTGCGTTGTTGATGCTCTTTTTGCGTTTAGAGGGAATAGGCTTTGGAGGTAGACGTTTGTATTTATACTGAGTGAAAAACTATGCATTGCAAACAAAGCACAAATATTTATATTTCAAACAAAAGATAATTACTACATTTTTAGAGTACCATAAATGCATTTGAAAACAAAAGCACCTTCCATGTTACATACATTGGCCCGGCTGTCTAATCGTTTGTCTTGGTGCCCTTTTGCGTTTCGGCCATTAGGGAAACATTTGGGTCTTTTTGTAGAAAGCGTTTTAATCACAAACATAAAGGATTATGAGACCAACATAAAAAGTATTAAAGTATTAATTGACCGAAAAAATGTGTTGCAATAAAAAAAAAAACGACATGCATTAAAAAACCTTAATATTTCAAACCACCGTTTTTTAGAAACCATATTTTGGATGCATTCCTCTCATTATTTCGGTTCTGTAAGGGTTTGATCTCGGAGACATTTTCTGTGCATTTGAAAAGTTTAAATATTTGGTCCCGAAGTAAAACATTTTGGTGGCAGATTCTGTTCTTTCAATTTAGATCATCACTAGGGTTGTACGTTACTTTAATGTGGTACTATGCAAGACATGCCAATTTAAAACAAGAACATGAGGCAAAACGTAAAAAATACGGCTGGTAAGGTTGTGGAATTGGACGAATGGGCTGACGTTAGCTGCGCTATATGGCTGATTGGGTCAGTGCCATCAAGCATGTCAAACGTGACGATGACCACATACCTCTGGAACCAGGCGATTCATAGATCTGCAATTAAACAAAATTACAATGAGTTAATATACTGTAACATGGTTAAATACTTGGCGTGTGAAGTTCTGGTCGGTTGGTAGATTGTGGTTGGTCCATATGCACTTGATCGACCAAATCTCATTGGTCGAACAATCGCTGCTTATAATAGGAGGGAGAAATGCAGGACAAATGCAAACAGTAATACATGTTTGAATGATTGTGATGCTAATAAAATAATTTATTGATTAAAAAGAATATTCAAGGCTCTGAAGTTTCTGTTTGAATGATCGTATGGTTTTATAGACAATGAGACCTCTAAAACAAGAGCTTTGAATTGCCACACACACACACGCACACACACACACACACATACACACACACACACACACACACACACACACACACACACACACACACACACACACACACACACACACATGCGACCGGTCCCATTGTGATCTTATTTTAATTTGAAAGGAGCTTCATTATCGTTTGTAGAATCAAAAACAACACCTGTTCTTATTTTAACCCTAACCCTAGTATTGAGTTAGATGTGTAAAACGCTGTCCAGTGATTTCCCTGAATAAAGGTTTGGTCCTGAACCATGTCTGTGGTCTGCAGAGTTCCTGCAGCAGTAAGACCTGTTGGTAGGATGACCTGGTGCTGCAGAGACAGGGAGCTGAGAACACTCTAAACATCCTTCAGAGCGACGACACCCCAAACCTAAAAATAGAACACATGCATACTGGATTGAAATGTCAAATTCATTTAATAACACAACATCTTTTAATATCACAACATCCTCACCCCTTTTCTTACATCATACTTAATAAGTTGATCTTCAATAATATATTCTTCACGGCTATTATTTTAAAAGCTACATATACGGTAAAACATTGAAGCCATGAATATTCTTTGCATGTATATGTGCAACCAGTGGCGGTTCTAGACAACCTTTACTAGGGGGACCAAGGAGGGGCCAGTGTTTAACCAGAGGGGCACAAATGAAATGGCAAAAAATGATATTTAAAGATTATAAACTTTGATTTACTTTAAAATCATCAGACATTTAATTTGTACAAGAGTTCATTACTTCACCAGTCTGTATTTTTCTGTCAAACTATCTTAATTGATGGAGCTTATGCCCTAAATCATCAAAATCATATAAACATTTGTTTTGTACAAGCGTGCAAGAGAGGCAGGGCCATAAAAAATGAAAAATAAAAAATACAGTACAGGGTACGAATACAGTGTGTCAATGGGAAATAAAACTCCAGGGTACAACGAAGTGCAAAACAATGTTCCATTTCCTATTTATCTCATCAGTTTCAGTGTGGAGAAACTGTTCTTCCCTTTTAGCAAAATTCCCTGTTCCCCTGTTCTTTTCTCATGATAGCTGCTAAAAAAATAAAGAATAAAAAGGGGGGCATGCATTACATTTCGTTGCATAACCATCCCTCCCTACTTAACACGGGCAGATAGCCTACTACTCTTTACTCAAATGTATTTGTTATCCCAATATAACAGCCAAAACAGATGAAAATACGTGGTTAACATTGAGACATTGTGTAGCCTAGACCTAGCAAGGATACCGACATTTGGATACTCTCTTCGATGAGTTTGCTTAGATATGATTATGTTTCTAAATATATCGAGACCAGACATTTGCAAGCTTAATTTCATCATCAGTGTGAGGAACTACAGTAACACGGTTATTTGCAAGAACAACAAGTCACTAACGAAATGAGATCGTTCTGCTCACCTTCGCCTCTTGCAACAGGAGAAACCGTGGCTCTTTCTCCAGGAGCAGTCGCTGAGCTCTCATTGGCCCAGCAGCAGCACCTCGGTGTTGGGGTGCGCCTCTCAAAGTTACCCCTGTAGAACCATGCGTCGCATTAGTTCCGTAAAATCAGTAAAATCATAATTGTTTTATTTGTCCAGCATGGGGGGGCCACAGAGGGGGCCAGGGCCATGCCTACAGCGGCACTGGCCCCCGTAGGCCCCGTGTAGAACCGCCATTGTGTCCAATGTTTCTATTGTGTCCGTTTTGTTGAACATATAACGCCCGTCTTTATGTGTATGTTTGTCGTCTCATTTCTTTAAACCCCGGCAGCCAGACCTGAAGGAGGCTTAATGTGATTGCAGTTGTTTTATGCACCAAACAAAGAGAACAATAAAGCTTGATAATGTCAAGTTGTACAAATTATTCCTGTTTCATTATCATTCGTGAATTATGTTAATCAGTAATTTGGTTTTTATGTTGGTTTGGTTGGTGCTTGGTGGTGATACCATGCCTATCTTTATACATTTAGTTTGTACAATATGAGGTTTATTGCTGTGGAATCGTACTGCTTGTTGCTCTAATAGACTGATGGACTGTGTGAGGCCGCTGGCCGGCTGCTGGACTCACTCACAGCAGAACCACGTGTTCTCTGTCAACCAAATCCTTGAGTGAAATTGAAAATGGTTCCAGAACACATAAAACACCTATAATAATAGTAATAGTAATAATAATAGTACAAAAAATACAAATTGACAAAAAGCTCTTTGTGTTGGCGAGCACACAAAGAATGCTTCCTGTGTCAGAGATGGCATGGTGAAACCCTGTTCAACTCTCAGAGGGAGAATACACAATAGCAACAAAATGACATCACTTATGATAGTGCATCCTCTGAGAATGAAAAAGAAAGCTTGTGGAAGAGTGTTGATGCCAGTTCCCTGTTCCTTCATTGGTCCTCTCGCTGCTCTCCACACGTGAAGAAGGCTTCCTGCCAGGGACAGATGGGGACGTCAGCGCCGTGTCTAACACACTGTTTCACATTAAACGACTTGACGATCAGAGCCGACTCCAGTGTCCACACAGCAGGAGGTACAGTCCCTCTTCATCCTCGTGTTCATCACACTTGGCCGCCGTCTCCCTCGCTGCTCCCCGGAGTCCTCCACGGTTATTGTCTTCACTCGGACATGAGCGCCTCCACGGACTGGCTCAGCACAGCCTGTGGCAGTCCCCGGTCAGCAGACAGATAGACAGACAGAGTTCTGGAGCCATAGCCCCACCTCCCCAGAGTCACCCTGTCGATGAGGCCAGCTTGTGACACCCTGTCAGGAGGACACGCTGGCGCAGGCATCTGTTCTGAAGCGATAGCCTCCCTCTGCCTCAGCCAGCAGGCAGCACACTGAACACTGTGGACTGGAGACTGGACTGAAGACTGTGGACTGGAGACTGTAGACTGGAGACTGTGGACTGAAGACTGTGGACTGGAGACTGTAGACTGGAGACTGTGGGCTGGAGACTGTGGACTGGAGACTGTGGACTGGAGACTGTGGACTGGAGACTGTGGACTGGAGACTGTGGACTGAAGACTGTGGGCTGGAGACTGTGGCGGAGCCATTTCACCAGGCTGAGGAGGAGCCTGGGGACTGGGCCTTCAGACGGCCTCATCTGCTCCTGAATACCCTCTTCCCTCCGCTTCCTCTCTTCAATATTTCATTTTTTTGATTGCAGGAATTTTAAAAAGGGCTTTTGTGAGTTTGCCACAAAAATTGTCTATGTCAATACCCCATGAGGAAACATTAATCATTGTTTATAATTACATATGTTTGACCACTCTGTCAGTAGCATATGATTATGCAGACTTCTTACACAATGTGAATAGCTTTCATCTAAATTATTTTTAAGACCCAAAGTGCAACATTGCCACTGCAATAGCCTAGTGTCATTCAGTCTGCTCGCAATGTTACTACAGATAATCTTTTTCTACAGAACATCACATTTTTGTATTCATGTTCAATAAAGGATGTTTTTCTTTAGATTTCTTAATGCGACACCTCTGTATCTGTAGTCGTCTGTGTGTTTCTGTTCAGTAGTAATAATCTATCTCTACGTTGCTGACGCCTCATTCTAAGCTCCCTGGAGTACTGGTGTTTCTGACTTTGTATCGTCATATTTCAGATATGCTGATGAGTTTAAAGTAATTGTTTGAATTGACCTGATTTGTATGCACCTCATGTCAACACACACACACACAAACACAGACAGCCCCTGTGGGAGCCCCAGGGTTGAGTTATACGCTGTGGGAGCCCCAGGGTTCGGCCTTTTCCCGTAGCGATCCTGGGTCAGACGTCTCTCCGCCTGTTCAGACAGAACCTTCCTCTTTCTTTGTGACTTGATAAACCACAAACATAAAGCGGCATTGGAGGAAGGCGCACATCCAGGTACACACTCGCACAAGCATGTGCACACACACGGGCCCATACACACACACACACACACACACACACACACACACACACAACACACACACACACAGTAGTCTAGGACCAAGCTCTCCCTCAGGTGGCTATAATGTGTGGCTGGTATCAGGGGAAATATACTAAACGTAACACCAGTAAGGATGTGTGAAAGATTCCTGACTTGGTCCCATTCTAATTAAATCGGATTGTTTTCAACATATATCAAAGCAAGTTGAGGCTTCAAAATGAAATCCAGACCATGTGAGATGTCGTTCTTCAGAGGGGTTTGTTATCTGTTGAGGTGTGTTTACGTGGATGAGCTGTTGTGCGTGTCAGTTTGTTGTTGTGATGTTGAGTTTGTTCCCGGGTCGTTATAGGTGAGCCAGAGCAGCCGTGACGGAGTGCTGGAGGAAGGAGCCCTGATTATGGATTCATGTCAGCATCAATATTGTCCCTTCTTTCTTCAGTGTCGCGGTGGTGAGGGTGTCTGACCGTGATGGGCTGTCAGCAGAGGGGGCGGTGGAACCAATCTGGAGGTTCAAGACACATCGCCGTGAAGCATCACGTAGGAAGGTTTAGTCCTTGACCTGAAGCTCACGCATAATGGAACGAAATGGAGTAGAACACCTCAGGACGTCTGTTCAAATGTCTTCAAATCGTAGGAGAATGTTTCAGAGCGACTAACAATAATTATGCATGGGCACGCTTACTCTCACTTTTGGTCTGCTGCGTTGCAGTTACTAGAGCAACACTGGCTGAGTTAGGTCACATCAAAACAGGAAGAATCAGATATACTTCCTTACTACTAGTCAACCGTTAAGACGACAGATACACGTATGAAGCACGATTCATATAAGATACAGAAATGTATTAAATATTAGAAAGTCACTGGGAAACAAATGACAAACCCTCCATGGCATCTGGTCAAATGGGGGACGGGGATGGAGCTAGTGAAGACCCACGTTGCTGAGTGGAGGGGGAAGCTCCTCTCTGCAGAAGACAGACAGACAGACAGACAGACAGACACACAGGCAGACAGACAGACAGAGAGACAGACAGATGGACAGACAGACAGACGGACAGACGGACGGACGGACGGATGGACGGACGGACGGACAGACAGACAGAGCCTCCACACTGCGGTCCAGACGATAAGCAGGGTGCCAGCTGCCTGTGTGCTCAGCGCTGCCATCGGAGCGTCTTGGCGTTCGGTACAAACAGAAAGAGAACAAATTGAATGATGCAACAGGCTGATGGCCAGGCTCCGCCGCTCTGCCGTCTCCTCCCGTGGCCGACGGGGACAGGGGCAGACTAATAAACAATATGAGCAGAGAAAGTCCCTCAGAAATATGTGGGTGTCCATGCAGAATCCCAGGACAGAATAATGGGAATATAAGGTGTCAGGATGGGATCTGCCAGTCCTGCCAGCAGCATGGGGCACTGGGATCCCATGGCGTCTAAAGGGACTGCAGCACGATATAGCGCCTCCCTGACCTTTGGCCGCTCATTGAGCCATCAGACACTCATCGTGCACCTCTGAGGGTGTGAGCCAGCCCGGCGGCAGCCAGGATGGTGCGGCTGCTCAGGGAGCTGGAGATGAGTGGAGGAGGAGCGGAACACAGGGAGAGCCTCCTGGAAGGCGAGGGGAGGAGCTCCGTGATCCTAAGACAGTTGGTAATGAGTCTGGTGTCTGTTAGGACGCTGCTCCACAGCATAAAGAGGCATGATCCCAACAATGGGCTATCATTACAATATATATATGTATATAAATATATATATATATATATATATAAATATATATATCTATGTATACAAATACATATGTATATACACTATATAAACCATTCTTTATTCAGGTAGTCTACTCTGGCTTGATTTTTGCTGGTTTAGCAAAACTAAAAACACATTATTGTGAACGATTGGGCATGTACTGATCAATATTTTACAACAGTACTAGATATAAAATGATAAATAGGCCAAAAAATATTCTTCAGCAATAATAAAATATTTTTTGCTGATCTATAGACAGTTGATGTAGGCTATATTTGATTTCAGAAGCCTAACCCCTTCACCTGGGAACCAGAAGAATCTGCAGCTCACATCAATGTGCTTAGCCAGTCCGGCCCGCCCCCATTCAGGCAGAATTCCAACTGATCCGGCCAATCAGAACCATGTATCTAATAGGGGGCGGGACTGATGCACAGTGGGCTGTGTTGAGGCCTTCAGCGCCAACCCATACAGCTGCTGCTGCTGGGTCTATGGGACTGAACTGGTTCTGTTGAGTTTTGATGTGGACTGGTCTCTGGGACTGAACTGGTTCTGTTGAGTTTTGATGTGGACTGGTCTCGGGGACTGAACTGGTTGGGTTGAGTTTCAATGTGGACTGGTCTCTGGGACTGAACTGGTTCTGTTGAGTTTTGATGTGGACTGGTCTCTGGGACTGAACTGGTTCTGTTGAGTTTTGATGTGGACTGGTCTCTGGGACTGAACTGGTTCTGTTGAGTTTTGATGTGGACTGGTCTCGGGGACTGAACTGGTTGGGTTGAGTTTCAATGTGGACTGGTCTCTGGGACTGAACTGGTTCTGTTGAGTTTTGATGTGGACTGGTCTCTGGGACTGAACTGGTTCTGTTGAGTTTTGATGTGGACTGGTCTCTGGGACTGAACTGGTTCTGTTGAGTTTTGATGTGGACTGGTCTCTGGGACTGAACTGGTTCTGTTGAGTTTTGATGTGGACTGGTCTCTGGGACTGAACTGGTTCTGTCGATTTTTGATGTGGACTGGTCTCGGGGACTGAACTGGTTGGGTTGAGTTTCAATGTGGACTGGTCTCTGGGACTGAACTGGTTCTGTTGAGTTTTGATGTGGACTGGTCTCTGGGACTGAACTGGTTCTGTTGAGTTTTGATGTGGACTGGTCTCTGGGACTGAACTGGTTTGGTTGAGTTTTGATGTGGACTGGTCTCTGGGACTGAACTGGTTCTGTTGAGTTTTGATGTGGACTGGTCTCGGGGACTGAACTGGTTGGGTTGAGTTTCAATGTGGACTGGTCTCTGGGACTGAACTGGTTCTGTTGAGTTTTGATGTGGACTGGTCTCTGGGACTGAACTGGTTCTGTTGAGTTTTGATGTGGACTGGTCTCTGGGACTGAACTGGTTTGGTTGAGTTTTGATGTGGACTGGTCTCTGGGACTGAACTGGTTCTGTTGAGTTTTGATGTGGACTGGTCTCGGGGACTGAACTGGTTCTGTTGAGTTTTGATGTGGACTGGTCTCGGGGACTGAACTGGTTCTGTTGAGTTTTGATGTGGACTGGTCTCTGGGACTGAACTGGTTCTGTTGAGTTTTGATGTGGACTGGTCTCGGGGACTGAACTGGTTTGGTTGAGTTTTGATGTGGACTGGTCTCTGGGACTGAACTGGTTCTGTTGAGTTTTGATGTGGACTGGTCTTTGGGACTGAACTGGTTCTGTTGAGTTTTGATGTCTCTCCAGACTTCCGACAGGATTTAAAGTTTGCAACCGTTACGTCAGAGTTGTCTGCTCTGATTGGCTGAAGGTCTGCACCCCTTGATAACGCTCCTCGGATATAGAAAAAGATGGAGAGATTCCAGACGAATACGCATTTCGGGAATCGTCGTGGCGACGTCAGCCTGGCCTACAGGTCAGCCCCCCCCCCTCCTGTTCCATCCTTCAGATGGAACCAGGCTTAGCTCTGCAGTTGGCCAAACACAGATTATGGCAAGCAGGGGATCAGTGTTCCCAGAATTCATCACAATTTTTCTTGTCCTCAATAATCTGGGATCAATTATTTTACCAAGAAGATGCAGAATGCCCAGCATTCTATTGGGAACCATCACAGATGCAAAAGATGCATACTAAGATAGAATAATAATGCAGTGCATGGTAAAAATGAGGGTAATGCATAATCTGTAGATCCAGAGATAGAGCAGCGATGCTGACCAGCGGCACCATTGGAGTCCAAAAGGTCACGTCAGGACGGACTTTGTTGTTTTAATCAGGTTTCATCGACAAACTACCCCAGCATCACAGAGATAAGTGAAATTAGGGGGATATCGGCTTGTAATTCAATGGGCTTAACTGTGGCTGGGTAGCAGGTGTGCGTAATGGTGTGGACCTGCATTAGCCCGGCCCGACATTAGAGATGCTTTTAATCAGGCTGAACCAGTTTGGCCCTAAAACTATCGGTCTGCATCCTCTCGATGTGCAGAGGACAGAGTGGAGCGCTGGACAGAGCTTTTTACGACCAAATCAGTGGTTTAAAGAATTAAATATTCCTGGTGATACATTTACATCTCTCCCTTTTGAATTGACTGGTAAAGAAGTGCTTTTTAAAGCAGAAGGTATGTGAAGGATGAGGGTTCTCGGCGGGCGGTGTGGCTGTAGCTCCCCGTCACGTCGTGAGCATGCGGCTTCATCTCGTATGCGCTGCCATCTGTGAGCCGTTCGTCTGTCTGGAAACACAGCGATGCCCAGGATCCCAGATCAACTTCATGGGCCAAACGTCCCCACATCTGTCTGCATGGCCAGAGCTCCTCAACGAGGAGGATAGAAGGACCTCTCACTGGGGGTTGGTTGGGTATAGGCATGTCAACAAATACAATATGAGCGCATAGCAGGGTGACTCACATCTGATCTGCCCCCCCCCCCCCAATGGCCTTTCACTGAGGGGGGGGGAGGGGGGGGCATGTTCACCATCATTCAGAATCCCAGGGGTCACTGGTAGATGGTGCAGTGTGGAGATCCCCCCCTTAAGGACTCCCTTAAGGACTCCACCACAGATCTACACCTTAAGGACTCCCTTAAGGACTCCACCACAGATCTACACCTTAAGGACTCCCTTAAGGACTCCACCACAGATCTACACCTTAAGGACTCCCTTAAGGACTCCACCACAGATCTACACCTTAAGGACTCCCTTAAGGACTCCACCACAGATCTACACCTTAAGGACTCCCTTAAGGACTCCACCACAGATCTACACCTTAAGGACTCCCTTAAGGGCTCCACCAAAGATCCAAACCGGTTTTCAGCGGTTCTTCACCTGATGACGTCTCCTTGACTCCATTTTCTTCCCACCTTGGTTCCTCTTTCCTCTCCCCTAATGCTCCGTCTGGAATAGCAGCCGCGGCGCGGCCGGCTGTGCGGTAATTGGGCAGAAAAGAGGAAAGGGGCTTTGAGTGGAGTTCCCCTCTGAAGGAGGGGGGCGTGAGGGCGTCTGGCCGCGCCCTCACGCCTCTGGCGCCGTTGGACTGGCAGGTGCAGCAAGCAGAGGCCTGGAGCCGCTTTATACAAACACCCCTGGGCATCCAGGTGAGAACCCCCCCTCGCCCCACCCCTCCTCAAGGAGAGGCTTGTACTGGGGGGGGGGAACGGTTTGTTTGGAGCGTGATGTGAAGCGGAGGGAAGAGACTGAATCATTTCTTCTACTGAAACAGTATTGAAGGCTGGGACCCTAATCCCCTCAACACCCTCAGCTTATAAACCCCACCCCTTTCCCCTTAACCCCTCCCCCCTGCCCTTAGCCCCTCCCCCTCCCGTCCCCCCCTCCCCCTGCCCCTAGCCCCTCCCCCTCTGAGTCCCCTGAGCTCAGAGCAGCAGCCTGGGAGCGAGGTTGCGCCGGATCAGCCACTGAGCCGTATCATTTACATGTGTGTGTGTAAGGCACACAGCACCCCCCCATGCGAACCCCTGCTCAAACTCAGCCTATAGTGCCTTAATGCCGCCGCCCCCCCGCCCCAGCTCAATGTCAGGGCCTCCATCAGGGCCCCTCTGGGGCCGTGACCCGCACAAAGCACAGCACAACAGGGGACAGGGATTGTGGTTCTCCTTACTGCGCAGGGCTCAGTGGAGGCCCGCTGAAAGGACCGCAGGAGGCCCTGACAGAGGCCGGCTGTGTGGAGCGCCTCCTCCTCCTGGGAGGCGGTGTCTGCCCCATTGGTCGCCCTCTTCGGCCCTGCTCTCAGTCTTTTATCTGTTCTGCTTGAGAGTGAGTTATGGTTAGGGTTAGGTTAGGGTTAGGGTTAGTGTAAGGGTTAGGGTTACGGTTAGGGTTAGGTTAGGGTTAGGGTTAGGTTAGGGTTAGGGTTAGGGTTAGGTTAGGGTTAGGTTAGGGTTAGGGTTAGGTTAGGGTTAGGGTTAGGTTAGGGTTAGGGTTAGGTTAGGGTTAGGGTTAGGGTTAGGTTAGGGTTAGGTTAGGGTTAGGGTTAGGGTTAGGTTAGGGTTAGGTTAGGGTTAGGGTTAGGTTAGGGTTAGGTTAGGGTTAGGGTTAGGTTAGGGTTAGGGTTAGGTTAGGGTTAGAGGAGAAGGTTAGAGGGTTCGGGGTAGCTAACATTTCTCTTTGGCTGAAAATCCTTGTGAATCCAACTGCCTGGCAAGGTAGGCTTTGAAGGAACCGGACGCACAACATGGAACCATAGACAGCTTTGAGGGAACCGGACACAGAACACGGAACCAAGCAGAGCTTTGAGATGTTTGATAACATAAACCGATGCCAATGTTCGGGGTAACAAACTGGACCCCAATACAACAAGGAGGAGACAAGACAGCAGAAGTTCAGAGCATGGGGGGGGTCATCGGTGGGAGCTCCTCGTGGGATGGGGGTTCTGGTTAGTGGGGGTTCTGGTTAGTGGTGGTTCTGGTTAGTGGGGGTTCTGGTTAGTGGGGGTTCTGGTTAGTGGGGGTTCTGGTTAGTGGTGGTTCTGGTTAGTGGTGGTTCTGGTTAGTGGGGGTTCTGGTTAGTGGTGGTTCTGGTTCATGGTGGTTCTGGTTAGTGGTGGTTCTGGTTAGTGGGGGTTCTGGTTAGTGGTGGTTCTGGTTAGTGGTGGTTCTGGTTCATGGTGGTTCTGGTTAGTGGTGGTTCTGGTTAGTGGTGGTTCTGGTTCATGGTGGTTCTGGTTAGTGGTGGTTCTGGTTAGTGGGGGTTCTGGTTAGTGGTGGTTCTGGTTCATGGTGGTTCTGGTTAATGGTGGTTCTGGTTCATGGTGAATGGTATTGGGCCTTCTTTGGCCCATTCGGTCCAGTTGCTGAATCACTCTTGGCAGGTGTAGAATACACGCTTCGCTCATGGTTTTAACGCATCTCTAATCTGCTGTACTGATGCAAAACCATGTCCTCTGAAAACTGAGAAGCTGGGAAGCTGGGAGTGGGGGCCAGCAGCCCCTCAGCCATCAGAGTGGGGGAGGGTTCTCATCGCTCCACTCCCAGTAGGAGGATACATTCAGCCTCCTCCTCCCCCTCCTCCTCCTTTTCCATGCCAGTGTCCGGGCCTGCTGTCAGATACAGACTTAGAGGTCATCAGAGGGCCCGGAGGAACAGAAGCCCATCACCGACTCACTGCTGCTCAGCGGAGAGGGGAGAGAGGAGAGAGGAGAGAGGAGAGAGGAGAGAGGAGAGAGGAGAGAGGAGAGGAGAGGGGAGAGAGGAGAGAGGAGAGGGGAGAGGAGACGAGAGGGGAGAGAGGAGAGAGGAGAGAGGAGAGAGGAGAGAGGAGAGAGGAAAGAGGAGAGGGGAGAGAGGAGAGGGGAGAGAGGAGAGAGGAGAGGGGAGAGAGGAGAGAGGAGAGAGGAGAGAGAGGAGAGGGGAGAGAGGAGAGAGGAGAGAGGAGAGAGGAGAGGGGAGAGGGGAGAGGGGAGAGAGGAGAGAGGAGGGGAGAGGGGAGGGGAGAGAGAGGAGAGAGGAGAGGGGAGAGAGGAAAGGAGAGAGAGGAGAGGAGAGAGAGGAGGGGAGAGGGGAGAGGGGAGAGAGGGGAGAGAGGAGAGGGGAGAGGGGAGAGAGGAGAGAGGGGAGAGAGGAGAGGGGAGAGAGGAGAGAGGAGAGGGGAGAGAGGAGAGAGCAGAGAGAGGAGAGGGGAGAGAGGAGAGAGGAGAGGGGAGAGAGGAGAGAGGAGAGGGGAGAGAGGAGAGAGCAGAGAGAGGAGAGAGGAGAGGGGAGAGGGGAGGGGAGAGGGGAGAGGGGAGAGAGGAGAGAGGAGAGAGGAGAGGGGAGGGGAGAGGGGAGGGGAGAGAGGAGAGAGGAGAGGAGAGAGGAGAGAGGAGAGAGGAGAGAGGAGAGAGGAGAGGGGAGGGGAGAGGGGAGGGGAGAGAGGAGAGGGGAGAGAGGAGAGGAGAGAGAGAGGAGTGACAGTTCATCTCCCAGGGCAGTAACGTGTTGGAGAGTCTGTCTCTTTGTAGAGCAGTACAGCATAGAGGTTACTGATTCCTTCTGCATATCTCTTATTTTGTATCGTTTGTGCTTTATCTGTTGGGTGTCCTCATCCCTCATCCTCTCTCTCCCGTCGCCTCTCCTTCACACAAACATCACGTCTATTCTGAGACCCGTGGACAGCGCTACAGAACAGTATGAGGTATGAGCAGCAGACGTCAGGAGAGACGCTGACCCTGTCAGCAGCGACTGAGAGCGGTGTGGTCGCCCTGCAGGAGGCCCCCCCTGTACTGGGGGGTGTCCGTGTGCTGGACTGTATTATACACACATTCATGTACACATGTACGCCTCATTGTGTTAGTATCTGTTATATATAAGTATGTGTATGCTCATTTGTTTGTGGTCCTGTGTGACATGTGTGTTGTGAATTGTCCCTCATTAAATTTACTACGATGTCAGCAGGTTGTGGTTTGTGTGTGTGAATGATTGTTTTTGTGCCTTGTTTGTGTGTGTGTGTATATGTGCATGTTTGTGCATATGTGTGTGTGAGTGTGTGTGTGTGTGTGTGTGCATATTTGCATGCGTAGGTGTTTGTGTGTGCATGCATATCTGAGGTTGTATCTGACGCATATTTGTGTGTGTGTGTAAATATTTTTTGTGTGTCTTGTTTGTGTGTGTGCATGTGCACGTTTTTGCATTAGTGTGTGGGCATGTTTGCATGTATCTGTGCACATGCTTTGCTGCAGGTTTGCAGCTTGAGTATGTTGCCTGCAGAAGCTTTGGTGCCAGACCCAGCGTGAATCCTCAATGACGCGTCAGTCGCGGCCTTCGTTACTGCAGTGCAGGTCTGGGGTCAGCCCCCATCCCGCCAGGGGCTGCTTTCCTGCCTGCCGAAACATTCTGGCCTCTGTCCGCTGCTTGGTTGAGGTCCGCACTAACAGGGCTCATTGATTGGATGAATCAATGGTGATTCTATTCCATCACTAATGCACACTGCTCCTGTTCACGATTAATTAATGAACAAATGATGGCTTTGGACAATCAATTACATTCAATTAGTGAATCAATGAATAAATAAATCAAGCATTTCTTATTATTTCCATGAGCGTACCCTAGCCTATGCATTAAGTTCTATACATCATGGAGTGTTGATCCATAACCTGACCCATACCAGGCAGGTTGACCCGCACCTTAAGGGTGACCAGCACCTTAAGGGTGACCCGCACCTTAAGGGTGACCCGCACCTTAAGGGTGACCAGCACCTTACAGGGTGACCCGCACCTTAAGGGTGACCCGCACCTTACAGGGTGACCCGCACCTTAAGGGTGACCCGCACCTTAAGGGTGACCCGCACCTTACAGGGTGATCCGCACCTTAAGGGTGACCCGCACCTTAAGGGTGACAAGCTATAGTTCAGTTAACCTGAAGCATGCGTTGTCGGGTAAGGGGTCAACCTGCTGTTAACCTGAGAGAGAAAACCCTCTGATCGCCATCAGTGGGGATCAGAGGAACCGGGGTACAGCCTTTCAACACCATGGATGTTTCTGCAAGTCGGTTTGAATTGGCCTTGAAGCAGTAAAATCAGTTTTAAGAGGATGTTTTGTTTGGACATGCATTTATACCGGTACATTTTCAGATTATGTAATGCTCTCTGTCTCTGCATAATTGTCTTATGATAAGGAGGATTATGAGTTGTCTGATTTCACTTTGCAGGACAGAATAGGGTTCAATATGATCAGTCTCTATCCGCCCTGAGGGGTGATCTCGCTCCATTATAACGTGATTTCACCGGGGCTAACTGCTATTAGAGGAGGAGCATCAGGCTGTTGCTCTTAGCAACAAGCATTCTCTCCCAAGATATGCTTTGATATGCTACAATTCATTTAGTTTACACAACTCACAATCTCAAAGTCTATTTTGGATCTTATCCAAGGGTTCCACTGAACACAAATATAGCCTGGATAATAAACATTATCAAAATAACATACTTGCAAGGCGTGTAATATAACAGACCATTGTTGTTCACCCATACATGTTAGCTAGTGCTGAAGGGTATTAATGGCCTCAAACCAATGTGTGGGGTTCCTGCCAGCTGCGTAAAGCCTGATGTATTCTCAGCAGGAGTCAAAGGGAGCAGGTCACTTAAACATAGGAATATGATCTCAAAGATATCACAGTGAGCCATTGTTGGCCTTTTCTTACTCTGTACGGCAGCGGCCTGCCTGGCAGCTTCCACAAGGGAAACATCCGCCAGGGAACGGCAGATCTGTGATAGGACGTACTGGAGGAACTCAGTGGAGATGTGGCTGATACTGAGTTGCTGGCCGGCAGCACAGCGGCATCTGACAGCAGCACTGTCAGAGAGGGAATAACAGAGAGGGAGATGTGTGGCTGTTGGATTCTACAGGCGGCGTCAGAGCACCAGAATGAATACTGGTCTTATTCTTTATTCTGCGTGGGGATCCGGGAATAGAACCGTCTGACTGGCAGGCCTATGTCACACATCTGTCCCACAGAGCTCCGGAGAGATGGGCTGTTGTTGACCTCGCTAGCTACAAGAGCTTTGAAAAGCCCATTTTAATGTGGATTTTAACACTTTTATTTTGGAATTTGCTTTCTTTTCTCGCCATAAAGTAATGCTATTCCAACTGCTTGTTTTGCTTAGGCCATTTTAATTGTTGCTAATACGTTGGATATTTCTCTATGGAAAGACATACACCATGGTTAAGGATAAAAATAAAGATGCATCACATATATGTATAATAATATACATAATATGCATAATAATCCCAAACCCTCTCCAGGTATCTTTCAGGGATGATGTTTCCCCGTTTCCTGGTGCCTTCGAGCCCTCTGGTAAAACCAAGAAATCCATTAAAACCATATCATTAATTTATTTCAAGAAATGGTGATTTAGATGGAATATGTGTGTTCATATTCAATATTAATGCCTCATATAGGATCCCTCCACCCCCCAGTGTGGCTGGTGGTCGACGGCAGAACGCTGAAGCATTAATGTTGGATGGTTCTCAGCGCAGAACCATCACCCCCCCGAATCCCTCCTCCACCCCCAGTACCTCCTCCACCCCCCAGTACCTCCTCCACCCCCCAGTACCTCCTCCACCCCCCAGTACCTCCTCCACCCCTCCAGTGCCTCCTCCACCCCCAGTACCTCCTCCAGTACCTCCTCCACCCCTCCAGTACCTCCTCCACCCCTCCAGTACCTCCTCCACCCCCAGTACCTCCTCCAGTACCTCCTCCAGCCCCCAGTACCTCCTCCACCCCCAGTACCTCCTCCAGTACCTCCTCCACCCCCAGTCCTCTGTCCCAGTGGACAGAGGACTGGTCCCTGTGGACAGAGGACTGGTCCCTGTGGACAAAGGACTGGTCCCAGTGGACAAAGGACTGGTCCCAGTGGACAGGGGACTGGTCCCAGTGGACAGGGGACTGGTCCCAGTGGACAGAGGACTGGTCCCTGTGGACAAAGGACTGGTCCCTGTGGACAAAGGACTGGTCCCAGTGGACAGGGGACTGGTCCCAGTGGACAGGGGACTGGTCCCAGTGGACAGGGGACTGGTCCCAGTGGACAGAGGACTGGTCCCTGTGGACAAAGGACTGGTCCCAGTGGACAGGGGACTGGTCCCAGTGGACAGGGCACTGGTCCCTGTGGACAAAGGACTGGTCCCAGTGGACAGGGGACTGGTCCCAGTGGACAGGGGACTGGTCCCAGTGGACAGGGGACTGGTCCCAGTGGACAGAGGACTGGTCCCAGTGGACAGAGGACTGGTCCCAGTGGACAGGGGACTGGTCCCAGTGGACAGGGCACTGGTCCAAGTGGACAGGGGACTGGTCCCAGTGGACAGGGGACTGGTCCCAGTGGACAGGGCACTGGTCCAAGTGGACAGAGGACTGGTCCCAGTGGACAGAGGACTGGTCCCAGTGGACAGAGGACTGGTCCCTGTGGACAGAGGACTGGTCCCAGTGGACAGAGGACTGGTCCCTGTGGACAGAGGACTGGTCCCTGTGGACAGAGGACTGGTCCAAGTGGACAGAGGACTGGTCCCAGTGGACAGAGGACTGGTCCCAGTGGACAGAGGACTGGTCCCTGTGGACAGAGGACTGGTCCCTGTGGACAGAGGACTGGTCCCAGTGGACAGAGGACTGGTCCCTGTGGACAGAGGACTGGTCCCTGTGGACAGGGCACTGGTCCCAGTGGACAGGGCACTGGTTCAAGTGGACAGAGGACTGGTCCCAGTGGACAGAGGACTGGTCCCTGTGGACAGAGGACTGGTCCCAGTGGACAGGGCACTGGTCCCAGTGGACAGGGCACTGGTCCTGGTGCCGTTGTGTGTCCTAAGCTAACGTTACTGCGTGTGTGTACTCATTCGTGAGACAAATAACTTCAACTTCTCTGGTGCAAATATTAAATGAACATACTCCACAAAGACAAAATCAAATACTGCCATGTAATGAATTACAAATGCATCAAAAGCTAAATTTACCATCAGTGTGGGGAACTATATTCCTTGTGTCCACAATAGATGAGGCGAGCAGAATAATATTACCAGCTCCAAACACGCTCCGTGCTTAAACATGATAAACATATGAGTGTGTTTCCTCTGCGGTCGGCTGCATTGGGGGCTGAGTGTCTGCCGTACTGCGTGGCATTTGGTAAACCCTCCCCCACTATTCATAAACATAAGCCTTGACTCATCCTAAAGATAAGGCTCTGGGGCCCCAGGATCTGCTTCATAATTCATACGCTCACAGAAACGCAGACAAAGCATAAATTGGCATGCATAAAAAAAAAAGACATGAAAAAAAAGGAAAGGTGTTCCGTACGACGAAGGCCTGAACCAATCTCCACTCCTCTCCTCTCATTAGCATTTACATTGGAATGACCAGAAGGGC
>NC_136938.1:29186730-29194230 GCF_949987615.1 Pollachius pollachius | reverse complement strand
GTGCCGAAGAGATTAAAATGATTATTATGATTTGATGGTGGAGAGACCATGTCCCATGTTTCATTTCCACCTTCTCACCGTTCCCCTGTTTCTGACACATCAAAGATGAGGGCTAAATTTAGAACCCGCTGCTGGGTTCAGAAGGCAGGATGTATTAATGAGTGAGTAATTAATTTACCAGTGGCGCCGAAAAACAAAACTGCAGTGAAATGTTGAAATCATTTCATCCTCTGTGGCAACTACTTTCAATCAAATTAAAATACATCAAAGTATTTTAGCAGGCTTAAACAAGGTACAATTACCAAATGACATAAACAGTAAACCTCTGTGAAGTGCCAAGTGGTTTCCTTGCTACTGTTACTCTCTCCAGAACAGCTCTGAGGGCTTGGACGATGCAAAATCCTTAAGCACCCCAAATGCAAAGTATTAGGCCAAATATCTCGCAAATATCTAGAATCAACTACATATAACATGCAACCATCTAGATATAACCAAGAACCAACTACATCTAACCTAGAACACACTACATCTTATCTAGGATAAACTACATCTCACCTAGAAACAACTAGATATATTGAGAACCAACTACATCTAACCTAGATCCACCACAGTAAAACAGAAATGGACATTTCACAGTCCAATGACTCTTCTAACTGTGAACAGTCTGTGCTTCCCCAGTCGGATGTGTTTGAACCAGTTAAAGGGATAGTGTGGTTAGGACATTGCCTCTGGACTAAGCCACGACTCTGGCAATCATCCTTTGATCTTATCTGCATGTTAAGCAGCTAACAAAGAGGCTCGTTAGACCTTCTGTGGGGTCCATCACTAATTGCATATCCGTGTTTTCACACTGACATGCTGGGCCACATCGCTCCAGCGGGGGTGGCTGTTAATTGGGCCGACGATGGCTGCTGTCGTGCATTCAAATCTGAGCACCATCAGCGGCGTGCTTTGGGCTGTGAAGACAGCCTTCTGAGGGGAGCAAAGGGGAGCAGTTGGGACCACGGCTGATCACTAGCTGGGATCAGCATCAGCCAGAACACTGCACACCTCTGGGTGGTAACAGAGAAACGAGTTATCTGGAATCGAGCAGTATGTTGTCAGAGTGGTTTACATCAAACGTGGTAGTGCTATTATGTGATTCTGAACTGTGTTTTACTCTATAATTATTCTTTTGTTGATTCCCCTTTTATTTAGTGAGGTACTTGAACCAAAAAATGCCCCCTCCCTCCCTACGTTCCTCTGCTAATGACAAGTGTTTCATTTCAAGGCCCTGTGATTTGGAAACAAGATTGATTGTCCAAACCAATCAGGGAAGAGATTCACTGATTGGTCAGTCTAAACCGCTCATACTGAGGTTGCAGCAGTCCACCCAAGACAGTCATGTTCACTCTGTGTTTCCCAAACTGCAAAATAGAAATAGAGAAGGCTATGGCGTTTTCTAAAAAACAAAATCACTCAAATGATGGAATTTAATCGTACACCCCTTGAGTGAACAGGTGTGCTGGAGGGCAAAGAGCTCCAGATTCGTGGACGTTGCCCTCAGAATCATCTGAGTCGGTCATAACCACAGGGTCCCACTTGTTTCTTAATTTATTCTTCAAAGACATCAAGTAACGATCCTCGGGCAGATGCCAACAAAAAACAATTTGAGATCATGGAATAAATCAAATAAATGAAACACTGTAGTAATGCCCGCAGCACCACACCTACTACCAGAGTCTTTGTCTTACATCCCAAACCGTTCATGGGTGGAAATGTTCTGGACCAGGACCATCCTTCTTTTACATTCACAGACGGGCGCTGTGATGTCTTATTCAGTGTGTCCGTGGGGCGACTGGCCTCTGGGCACAGCGATGGAGCAGGTATATGCATTACTGTTTAGTCCGCCACGCCTGTGTTCACTTGCTCTCAGTGGGTGATGGGGGAGTCGGGCGGAGTCACACCAGCGGTTGGACCGGGGGCTCCACTGTTAATAAGACCAGGCACCGCGCGTGTGTGTGGAATGCTAAACAACCCCCCCCCCCCCGATTCAGCCCTCTGAAAGCTCACAGCGACCCTGAGCTGGTGTCGGTGTGCACTGAAGCACAGGGCTTTGGAAGCATGTGCAATTGTGCATGACATGTTGTGAGTGAGTGTGTGTGGAGGAGAAAGGGTCTGCATGTTACATGTTTTAAACTGGTTCAGATTAACCAGCCCGCCAAATGTTGACCAAAAGAACAAGCAGTGAAAAGAGCTGACATGATGAGACCTGAGTGCAAAGTGTGACATTAATAGTGTCGATTAAATTAGCAGGCAGCCTTTGAGAATCGTTGTGGCTCTGCACAGATGTCACGCTCTGCAAAAACTGAATACATTAACAGATAAACAATAAATGGTATGTCTTATCTTCAGCTATATCTGCATCATCAATAATTCACCTTAAAAACGGGTTTGAAGATTTGTCCTTCCCAGACAAGGTACAACTTTGATCTGTTAAAATGCAGCATTTATAACAATAAATGTACATTAATTAACCATTCAGTTAATCCGTTTATAAGCATTATTATATGCATTAGCCTGGGGTAGGGGTTAGGGTTTGTGCGTAAGGGTTAACCTTAACCCTACTAAATAATGTATAGATGAATACCTAGGTTAATATGAGCACCCTTACATAAGTTAACATTAATACCGTTAGTCAACATGAACACCATTAGTAAACAAATCCTAGATCATAGTTCAATCCTAGATCAACGGTTATTACTGCATTAACTAGTGTTGATTAATGTCCCCTTATTGTTAAGTGTGACCCAACTTAAAGTCAAGCAATACATCGTGTTGAGGAGGGTACCTGGTAGGGATGAGGTCTTTCCTCCTGCATCGAGCACAAACCTCGCACACTGGGCTTGGGTTTGGACTCTTGCTATATACTCTTATTTTGTAGCTCACAAATTATATTGTTGTTTGAGGACGATCATTTAGAAATCCTTTGTATCAAAGCAGTAGTGCAGAAGGGTTGAAGAATGTCAAAGGTGTATCTTATGTCCCTGATGTGCTTCACTTAAAGCCCTAACGAGGTCGCACACGGAGTGAGCAGATGACACCGATGGATAAAGGTTCTGACACTGTTCCGCTCCGCTATGGATGAGCCACTGAGCGACAGTCCAGAAAGCTTTTCCTATTTCTAACAGACACTGCTGCTCTCCTTACTGAACAACCACATGGATATAATGTTCATTTATTCATTGAAGTCCAGTGTTGTTTTTTTGTTTACCGTGAATAAAAAGCATTAAACTATGGTTTATTAAACACTTGTTAACGTGAGCTATGTCATGGATACCTGTTAACTTGATCTATGTCACGGATATAGGGTTAGTTAGTTAATTAGTTAGTTAGTTAGTTAGTTAGTCTGTGTATGAACTAATTTGTGGATTCCGTTTGCACTTGTTCCCTTGTCACTTTGCAGAAACATTTTGCTTAACAGTTATATAATCATTGAATACTTCCAAACTGAACGGAAGATAAGTTATTTTGATTGAGGAGTGATGTTCACAATGCCTACCATTATTGCGATCATAATATTACCTATAAACAGTTTATAAACACGAAAATACCAGTCCTGCAAACATCAGTTCCACTGACTAATGCAGATGAATCCGGTGTGTTTGATATAGCAGCAGCTAGACAGCATTTATAGAACGAACTGCAGCATTTGAACATGCAAATGCATCTTCATCCAGCCATCTGTCCTTTGTGTTGTGAGCTAATATGTTTGGGTGCAGGTGTATAAGCAGCCAATTACACCACTTGTACATTGCATTAGATTACTGGCTATCTAGGTTAAACACATGCTATCGCATGCAGATAACCTCTTATTGGCTGATATGGTTTCCCGGCACCTAATTATGCGCTGGTGCAACACACCTGTCTTCGCTTATTGATAGAGGAATGAAGTGAAATGGAGGGCGAGACGGCAGCCACGAAGCCCAGAGCAAAACGACATGTTTCCTTCAAGAAGGAGAGAGACAGAGGGAAGGCTCCACGTGTTTCCTTCAAGAAAGAGAGAGACAGAGGGAAGGCTCCACATGTTTCCTTCAAGAAGGAGAGAGACAGAGGGAAGGCTCAACATGTTTCCTTCAAGAAAGAGAGAGACAGAGGGAAGGCTCCACATGTTTTCATCAATAAAATGCATATACAGTGTTGTCGTTTTATTGTTTGCTAGTTTTCTTCTCAGATTGGATTATCATTGATTGATGAATTGCTTAAGTCTTTAACTGAAAAATTGCAGTCGATAATAATAGTGTTTGTGTTTTCTGTGTTTTGCAACTGTGGGGGTTTAGGTTGTGATATTAAAAAGAACATTGATTGATATTATTAGAGAGATATCTAGATTCTAATCCCGTTTGAGAGTTGAATATTTAATGTGTCCTCATCTGTTTACAGAAGAGACACCATCACCATCGTCACTGCCTGCTGAAACTGAAGAGATCCACACGCGCACACACACACACACACACACACACACACACACACACACACACACACACACACACACACACACACACGCACACCCATACCCATCCATGGTTTGTCCAATCTCTGAGAATGGGCGGAGGTGTAGCGACCGTAGCCGAGCAGGGAACTAGGATGAATGATATGAACACCAGCTCCATCGCCCACCGGGCGGGAGGAGAGTAGTCTCAGATCATCTTCATGTGACACTTTATATTGGTGAGCATATAATCATATATCATGTAGCATATGAGATTAGCACGGGACTCTGTCTAGATGACAACCAATCGGCTTTGATTTCGTGATATTAGGAGGGATCTTTTAGTAAACAAGACTAAGGACACTATATCATGTGACCAGATCCAGGTTCAGCAGGCTAGAACCAAACAACTCCATCTATACCAATATCAATGGCATCTAACGCCAATATCAATGGCATCTAACGCCAATATTAATGGCATCTAACACCAATATTAATGGCATCTAACGCCAATATTAATTGCATCTAACGCCAATATCAATGGCATCTAACGCCAATATCAATGGCATCTAACGCCAATATCAATGGCATCTAACGCCAATATCAATGGCATCTAACGTCAATATCAATGGCATCTAACGTCAATATCAATGGCATCTAACGCCAATATCAATGGCATCTAACGCCAATATCAATGGCATCTAACGTCAATATCAATGGCATCTAACGTCAATATCAATGGCATCTAACACCAATATCAATGGCATCTAACGTCAATATCAATGGCATCTAACACCAATATCAATGGCATCTAACGTCAATATCAATGGCATCTAACACCAATATCAATGGCATCTAACACCAATATCAATGGCATCTAACGGCAATATCAATTGCATCTAACGCCAATATCAATGACATCTAACGGCAATATTAGTGGCATCTAACACCAATATTAATGGCATCTAACGCCAATATTAATGGCATCTAACGCCAATATCAATGGCATCTAACACCAATATCAATGGCATCTAACGCCAATATCAATGGCATCTAACGTCAATATCAATGGCATCTAACGTCAATATCAATAGCATCTAACGTCAATATCAATAGCATCTAACGCCAATATCAATGGCATCTAACACCTATATTAATGGCATCTAACGCCAATATCAATGGCATCTAACACCAATATTAATGGCATCTAACGTCAATATCAATGGCATCTAACGGCAATATTAATGGCATCTAACACCAATATTAATAGCATCTAACGCCAATATTAATGGCATCTAACGCCAATATCAATGGCATCTAACACCAATATTAATGGCATCTAACGCCAATATCAATGGCATCTAACGCCAATATCACTGGCATCTAACACCAATATTAATGGCATCTAACGCCAATATCAATGGCATCTAACACCAATATTAATGGCATCTAACCCCAATATCAATGGCATCTAACACCAATATCAATGGCATCTAACGCCAATATCACTGGCATCTAACACCAATATTAATGGCATCTAATGCCAATATCAATGGCATCTAACGCCAATATCAATGGCATCTAACACCAATATTAATGGCATCTAACGGCAGAGAGGCATGAGGTGCACAAGACTAGCAGCAAAGCTTTTTCAGTGCAAGAAACAGCATGGCTGTTGAAAATAATTGTTTAGCTCATCATGGAACTAGGATCATGGAACCAGAACTAGGATCACAGTTAGCCAAACTACCAGACTCCCAACAATATCTCTGCCGTCTGGAAACAGTATAGACCGTTTCTACCCCCGTTATGACCCGATATTACCCCCGGAAACATGTAGTGGACTGTGTTTAATTAAGGAGGAAGTGGAAGTTAAAGGATTAGACTTTCGCTGTTCTGTCCTCTCTCCCCATGTCGGCCTAATCCCTGCTTCTCTTCTCCTTCAGACCGGATCGCTCTCCACCACAGGCCGGGTCAGACGAGATCATGTTCTAATCCCGGGCCCCACCCTGCTCCTCATTAGACGGCTGCGCTGTGTGCTAGTGTTGAACAAATCACAGGCTGCAACATCAGCTAAATCTGAGGACAAATTGCGAAAAATTGTGGAGCATTGATGTAATGTTGTCGATTCGGACCAAAGGAGAATTCAAAGGACGAAACCAATGATGTTGAACGCCCGACTTTTCAAGGATTTTCCATTCTTGTAGAAACAGAGTGGATGTACTGCACTGTTGCAGCAGCACTATCTGAAATTAGAAAACAGCAAAGCATGACGGCTCTGCTGTCAGAGCATGAAACCAGATTGATAACGATAATGACTGAATATTTCTACTTTGTTCAGCCACTACATGGAGGAGACATTGAGGTTGTGTTAGCGCAGCAGTCGCAGCACACAGTGGGGCCCACCGTGTGCGTTTGTTGCCGCTCTATAATGGGACTGGGCGCTGGGATGGGAGGTTCACTTTAGTTTGTGCATTCTTTGTTCACTGATATGTTGATCTGAATAGATCTTTATAGTATGGGAGGGGGGGGGGGACAGATGTTGGTGTTGTTTTTCTTATTGTTGATTTACTCACAAACGACCCAACAGAACCAGCCGGCACATCTGGAAAAAAGAAGCTAATTTCTGTGCAGGAATGTTTTGATCAAACAAGGGACTACAGAGTGGTTATCACTGAGATGTGTCAATCACAGTTGATTAAACGGTCTCTGTAGTTATTATCTAGTGTAACTGTTTTGTTCAGTTATTGTTCAGGGTTCCTGGTTGGAGCTCCTGTCAACCGACCACTTTCAGGGGGTCGACATGCGCCCATAGAGGAGGCCTGAGGCCCAGAGAGGAGGCCTGGGGCCTGGGGCCCGCAGAGGAGGCCTGGGGCCCATAGAGGAGGCCTGGGGCCTGGGGCCCGCAGAGGAGGCCTGGGGCCCAGAGAGGAGGCCTGGGGCCTGGGGCCCGTAGAGGAGGCCTGGGGCCCGCAGAGGAGGCCTGGGGCCTGGAGAGGAGGCCTGGGGCCCATAGAGGAGGCCTGGGG
>NC_136938.1:29164230-29181730 GCF_949987615.1 Pollachius pollachius | reverse complement strand
CACTAGAACCTCCACTAGAGCCTCCACCAAGCCTCCACTAGAGCCTCCACCAGAGCCTCCACCGGAGCCTCCACTAGAGCCTCCACTAGAGCCTCCACCAGAGCCTCCACTAGAGCCTCCACCAGAGCCTCCACTGGAGCCTCCACCAGAGCCTCCACTAGAGCCTCCACTAGAGCCTCCACTAGAGCCTCCACCAGAGCCTCCACTAGAGCCTCCACCAGAGCCTCCACCAGAGCCTCCACCAGAGTCTCCACTAGAGCCTCCACCAGAGCCTCCACTTGAGCCTCCACTAGAGCCTCCACCAAGCCTCCACCAGAGCCTCCACTAGAGTCTCCACTAGAGCCTCCACTAGAGCCTCCACTCGAGCCTCCACTAGAGCCTCCACCAAGCCTCCACTAGAACCTCCACTAGAGCCTCCATTGGAGCCTCCACCAGAGCCTCAACTAGAGCTTCCACCAGAGCCTCCACCAGAGCCTCCACTAGAGCCTCCACCAAGCCTCCACCAGAGCCTCCACCAGAGCCTCCACTAGAACCTCCACTAGAGCCTCCACCAAGCCTCCACTAGAGCCTCCACCAGAGCCTCCACTAGAGCCTCCACCAGAGCCTCCACTGGAGCCTCCACCAGAGCCTCCACTAGAGCCTCCACTAGAGCCTCCACTAGAGCCTCCACCAGAGCCTCCACTAGAGCCTCCACTAGAGCCTCCACTAGAGCCTCAACCAGAGCCTCCACTAGAGCCTCCACTAGCCTGTTAAGCACTAGGCCTATTTCACAGGCCTCCTGCCCGAAATGACATGGCCAAAATGAATAGAGTATGCCTCCACAACTACAAGGGCTATATGAAAAAAGTTGGTTTCGAAAAGAAGGTAACACCTGTGAGGTGGCTGCAGAAGTGTCAGAATCAATATAGATGTTACTGTGTCAGAGTAAATTCAGCTAGAACATAGTAAGAAATGTCAATTTTCAATTTTCGCCAAGAGAAAACACATTATTTAGAGTGAATACCACCTTGAAACTATGGGATAGTAGCCCAGAACCTTTAGGGAAACATATAACAACATCTGATGAGTACCCTGTTCCAGGATAAATGCTAATAAAGTGAATAAAGTGATTTTAGAGAGGTTTTAGTACAGATAGGTCCAGGCGGACTAAATGGTGCCATTTGGGCACCTTTGGGCACCATCAGTGCCATTTGACCTTTCTAAGGTACCAGACTGTAAAACTAATTTTATTTTACTGACATATCACTATAGGTATCCATTCCATCCAAATTCAACAGTTTTGACTTGTTTTGAACATTCACCCAGACCTCTATACATTTTCCCAGTCAAAGAAAACCATACAATCAAAATGAAGTTTGACTCCAACTGGAGCAGATATATTTGAGAACAACATATAATAAAACCAAACTGTAAAAGCAAAGGTAAAAACACAGATAAAGACTACAATCACTAGGGATAAAGATATATATATATATATATATATCAAAGTTGCTGCCAGCGTGTTTGTATATATATATACAAACATGCTGGCAGCAACTTTGAAAAAATATAACTAACTAACTAAAACTAACTATATACACTAAGGGCTGTCATGCCACTGCTGGAAGCAGTTCTTTTTGGATGTGAAGCACAAAGGGACCTGGCACTTCCTGCAGTACCATTAATCCGTGTCCAGTTCTGGCAACAGCAAGTCACTGTCGTCAGACGAGGACTCGAGAGGGACTACAGTAGCCCCACTGTCGCTAGTAATGATAGCAAATGCCTCCGCAAATGTATAGGTCTTTCTCCTGCCTGCCATTATTTATTTGAAAAGAATAACAAATGGAAAAAAAAGGCAAGAAAATACAAAATAACTAGCTAACTACTAGCTAACTAGGAATGCAAACGTTGTAAGAAGCGTGTTGTAGGATCGTATGTCTCTATCTAGCCGGAGTGCCTGCTCTGAGAATGTTCTCTGCGCTTCTGGCGCGAATTATGCTGACCTTCCAGTCAAACGCGGGGAGATATCTTGGGTATGCATTGGTCAATTCGGATAATTGACCCCTCTACCGAACCGTCAGAGCCAATAGAGTCGAGGGGCAGTCAAATCGAGGGGCCCAAATCCATGTAAAAAAACACCATTCGCCAATCAAAAGTATCACACTGTATAACGTTTATTATTTGTTTATTTATTTTGCTCTTCTTTGGCTGCTAGTTCAGTGAGTTTTCGTCGTAGAGTGATATCATTGGAATCTGTGGAGCCTCAGCTTTCATATGACACATAGTTTGTGTGGGTGGCATGAAGAAGCGAAATCGGCGGCAGCCAGTATGCGCACATGCACGTTTTGTGTGTTTTGCTACGGGCTCATTTAGTTGCTTGGTGTTAGAATTGTGCTTTGTGTAGGTAAAAATGGTTATCATGGGCTTTTAGCCGAGCTCCTTCCCGTTGCGTGGGTATGTACCATGGACATGTTGGAGCATGGTGGAGCTGTTTACAGCTGTTTACAGCACACGTTGGAGCAGCTGCCCCCGCCCCCGGGGGCGCTTGGGTTTAAGAGGCTAGAGCCTCCACTTGAGCCTCCACCAGAGCCTCCTGCAAGCCTCCACTAGAGCCTCCACCAAGCCTCCACTAGAGCCTCCACTAGAGCCTCCACCGAGCCTCCACCAAGCCTCCACTAGAGCCTCCACTAGAGCCTCCACCGAGCCTCCACTAGAGCCTCCACTAGAGCCTCCACCGAGCCTCCACCAAGCCTCCACTAGAGCCTCCACTAGAGCCTCCACCGAGCCTTCACCAAGCCTCCACTAGAGCCTCCACCAAATCTCCACTAGAGCCTCCACCGAGCCTTCACCAAGCCTCCACCGAGACTTCACCAAGCCTCCACTAGAGCCTCCACCAAGCCTCAACTAGAGCCTCCACCAAGCCTCCACCAAGCCTCCACCAGAGCCTCCACTAGAGCCTCCACCTGAACCTCCACTAGAGCCTCCACCAGTCCCTGTCTCCACTAGAGCCTCCACTTGAGCCTCCACTAGAGCCTCCACCTGAACCTCCACTAGAGCCTCCACCAGAGCCTCCACTAGAGCCTCCACCGCGCTCCGTCGGGCCCACAAGGTGAGCCGTTATTCCGGGGAACAGACGACCGGGGAGAGAGCGGCCATTTATCCTCTCGCTTCAAATTACCTGCAAATTAGCTCTGCCGAGTCAGAGCAAATTAGCTCTGCCAACTCAGAGCAATGCAATTACCCGACTGTCTGAAGTCCGAGGGAGAACTCATCTGCAGTCAGAGAGATCAATGTCCGTATGAGGCCGGGAGCCGGTGTTTCCCTTCATCGCTGAGGACGTCTCCTGCCCCACACGGCCCCAGAGCCGTCACAGAATAAAGTAGAGATTTAACACCGTACATAAACCCTTACATTTTTCTCCATCCAAATGACATTTTATGATTTATGACTAATTAATGAGGGCAAATGGGAGAGCACTGCAATACTGCTCAGGATTAGCAGAGTGTTTTGACTATAAAAGTGTGTTATATTAACACAATGGAAATTGCTTGGCTTCCCGAGAGAGTTAACATAAATTAAAGTAAGTGTAAACGTGTTTTGTAGTTCGTTGCAATTCAATAAGAGCAGTTCTGTGCAGGCAAACAAAAGGAGAATGTATTATCTTTTAGATATCCCAAATATATTTTAGTATTCTGAAGAGTTAAATTGAATTTAAATCGAAAGTGAATGCTGGGAAGCGTATCAAAACATTACATTTATTTAGCAGACACTTTAGTCCAAAGCGACCTCCCCTAAATGATTCAACCATGAAGCTTTACCACAAAAAGAACACCAAACAAAATATGCAAATCAACAGCTTTTAATTGTCTCTTGTATTTCTAGTGACAATAGAAATAGATGAGATAGAGACAGGTAGATAGAGATATTTAGATTTTTGGTTTTTCAATCATTCACATTTCCAAAGTTGGGAAATAAAGTCAATATCCATATCAGACAGAATTCTGAGTACCACTGACCACGTGATCAATCCCCTGGGTTATTATATCCCCGCTCACTTCCCAGCTGCTACTGGAACAAACATTCAGGGAAAATTAAATTTCACCCAATTAAAAACCAACTCTCTGTGTCTAGTGCCGATGTTGTGGATAGACGCTCCACACACACGTCCACGGCTCTCTGAGAGACATCCAACAGAGAGAATAGAGAACAAAGGAATGCTCTCCACGTTTGGCCATCGTACTTTTGCTCTTTAAAACATTTGGTATGTCTGCCTCTTCTTTTACACAACAAACCGCGGAATAGACGAAGAGAAAGTTTGATAATTCACTGGATTATAGAGATGGAGTCTGCTGACCAGAACAGAAGAGAACAGATCAGCCCAATGACTTACCGTAAAATACTTTATGTGTGCTGGTTAGAGCTGCTGGTTAGAGCTGCTGGTTAGAGCTGCTGCTTAGAGCTGCTGGTTAGAGCTGCTGGTTAGAGCTGTTGGTTAGAGCTGCTGGTTAGAGCTGCTGGTTAGAGCTGCTGGTTAGAGCTGCTGGTTAGAGCTGCTGGTTAGAGCTGCTGCTTAGAGCTGCTGGTTAGAGCTGCTGGTTAGAGCTGCTGGTTAGAGCTGTTGGTTAGAGCTGCTGGTTAGAGCTGCTGGTTAGAGCTGCTGCTTAGAGCTGCTGGTTAGAGCTGCTGGTTAGAGCTGCTGGTTAGAGCTCCTGGGCAGAGCGATGTGCTTACTGGGCAGGGAAACAAATCAGCTATTGATGTCTTTTTAATTTTCCTCTAATAAGTAACGTTGTATCTGCTGTTATCGTAGAATCCCAATGGTACCCTGACAGAGCTGCTCTGTTTTCGGTGTGGATTATTGTCTGTGTGGAACACAGTCCACCATTGAAAATGAATAGAAAGAGAGAATGAGGAGAGTGTGCTTTTAGAAGAGGCAGCATGTGACCATTGGACTTCACCTCTGATGACCTCTCAGATACAGATGAGCACTATCGTCATTCACAGCCACATGCAGTACAACCTACCCACTTAATGCTTGATGAAAATCATACCATTTGATGATGCTGCCACAAAGAAACCAATCCCATTCAACTGAAGGGTAGTGGGACTGGGAACCAGTTGGTATAAAAGCATACTTTAAAAACAATAAACCAGTATGAATATAGCTTATCTTCCTATTGTTCAGCAAACAGACCAGCACTCCAAATCAATTGAACAAAATCATTTATATAGAAAGTCATAACCCTATGGAGAACAATAATGGTAGAAACAATGTGTCTATAGGGGCAGTTGAAGTCCTGTCTTGAGCTGTGAAGACACAAGCTTAGCAGCGAACCTCCAATATCTCATTCTGGCTGAAATGAATGTGATAACCCCACAGCCATACTGCAGAGGCGCTCCTCATCTCTGCATTCTCTCTCCAAGAGGCTTGCAAACATGTGGCCATATCTACGCTATATGGAACTAGTTTTCTGTACAGCGCTGGGTTGTACGTTAGCACTGGGTTTGTATTAAACGCTATTACACCTTCATGGCCTACATTATACCTTGTATAAACCAGTGATAAAAACCATTGCCATACAATCAAAAACACCGTCAATAAGATATGTTGCTTCACAGAGTACTGTATAAGCCGTGGTGGATGAATATTAATCATGGATCAAGCAAAGGGGAAAACCTCAAAGCGTACAAAATGCTGTGTCAAAGAAATTAATTTAAACTAAGATCACGTAAAGAACTAATGGAAGCCCCTAGCGCTGTGGGGCACTTGGTGCTGTGTACACTTGGTACACTTACAATGAAGAACAGCAAAAGGTATTGTTTCTAAATATGATATGACAACGCTTTAATTAATGAGTCTGTCCCACAGGCAGCCCCGCGACACCGCAACACGAGGACACATCCAGCCGTGTCGGCAGTGCGACGGTGCTGACATTTAACTCAAACCCCTTCAATAAGTAGCCATTTTGGTTATGTGCATGTCATTTGACACTAATAACAAAGCTGAAGCTATCATTTGAAACATCTTAAATGAATGAATGCTCTACACAAGTTTGTGTGTGTGTTGTGTGTGTGTGTGTGTGTGTGTGTGTGTGTGTGTGTGTGTGTGTGTGTGTGTGTGTGTGTGTGTGGCTCTGTCTGCCTGTCTAGAGGGTGGACAACACACTTGCCTTTTACTTTTGAATCGGGATTTAAATATTTGATTGGAAACGGGGACGTTGATTTGTAGCAGATGAATCAAGAACAGGGACTGGAGTCCCACCTGACCTGGGATCAGACCTGATGACGCTTGGCAGCTGGGGACCGTGACGTCGTAGTACGTTGTGGTGTCCGGACGATACTAAGAAGATTTGGAGCACCCAAGATTTCCTGACGGGTGTTCCCCTTGGCAGAGGACTTCCTTTAATTCACGGGGTCTAAAGTTAGCTCTCATACTGACAGAACCCACAGAAACACTACTGAGACTGTTTAACACACCATTCAATCAGACATTGGACTTAGTCAGAAGTCAGATTTATGGGACTTAGTAATTAGTAGACTTAGACTTAATTAGACTTAGTAAAACTCACCATGGCTGAGGATTTTTGACCCATTAGTTCTTGTTGAACTGAAAATAATGAAGACCAAAAGACAAAATGGCAGAGGATATTCATTAAAGCTGACATTTGTGACAATGGCCAAATCATTTGAATATTAAAATCAAAAGGTTGGTCCATTTGTCGGATGAATTTGGTAGCAACAAGGTGACCAGACATGATTACAGAATCGTTTACCTTTTGGCTGTACATTCTATAAACTTCCTTAGGGATACTATTTTTTTATTTTTGAGAGAAAATATTTTGTTAAAGTATGATTAGAGTTGATTTTGGTTGCAAGTGAAATATGTTTCCAAATATGGCTTGAGTCATTTAAGCTTTGATGAGTTTCCAAAATGAATCAGAATGTTCACATTTGTATGTATTTCTGCTTAATGAAAATCAATATTGAAAAACAACTTATGATCGACAAGCTGAAATTATTATTGTTTTGTCTCCATCAATGGCATTTCTTTCCTTTTTCTTCTCACTTGGACCAAAGTGCACTTTAACACATTAATTAAGTAATAGAAATGTGCTTCAGTCCGCTCATTTGGTAAGGAAACGAAGTCCATCAGAGCCTCAATCGGTGTCTGTTGATGTCATGTTTATTCAACAACTTCATGTTGACATATTATATCATTTATGTAATTATCTAAACAGGCTCTAGCTAGAAAATTCAACCACTCTCGTTTTTGCAGCATATTGCCAATTAAAGTTTTCTCCAGAAGGATTCCTGAGGATTTGAGTGATAGCTTGAGGGGCTGAGTGGAGCAATGTGAAGTATTCAGAATGTCAGCGTGCTGACAGATTATTCTCCAGACATTTCAAATGCAAATCGCCCTATCCCAGTCAAAATAAAAGCAAAGGAAATAAAATAATGTACTTCTGTGTTTCAGTACACAAATGCTATATCATTTAGCATTTAAATGTCAGGGCGTCTG
The DNA here is from genome assembly GCF_949987615.1 of Pollachius pollachius. Lineage (NCBI taxonomy): Eukaryota > Metazoa > Chordata > Actinopteri > Gadiformes > Gadidae > Pollachius > Pollachius pollachius. The sequence continues at coordinate 29,174,232 of NC_136938.1, read as the reverse complement.
GAATAAGCACTGAGTGATGCTTCTGGGGACCTGGTGCCAATTCCTATTTATAATATTTTTCTACACAGAAATATGAACTAAAGCTTTAACGCGGGGAAGCTGTTCCCTGAGCTCGCTGACTGTAGTGGCTGTGGCAGTTTTGACCGCTATACCCTCCCACCTCCCCCAGGACGAGGGACCGGGGGGGCTGGAGTCTACCTTTACTCCTCCCTCAGGGAGAGGGACCGGGGGGGCTGGAGTCTACCTTTACTCCTCCCCCAGGGAGAGGGACCGGGGGGGCTGGAGTCCCCACTCAGGGGTTGGGCTGAATCCCATGTGGGGAAACACGGAGTGAACAGAAGCATAAATATCCACCATGAACACTTCACAACGGCCTGTTGGATGTCCTTAACAAAGGTCTTTGGAGGATGTTCTAATCTAAAGGAAAGTATTTAACAGCGACTCCCTTTGATACAGGCTATAAAATCCCCTATATCTGCACCTAACCACCAAACAAGCCCAGGCCTTTGTGCCTTTCAAGTGAAATCAAAGGGTCTGCCGATAAGAGAGGCATTGTGTGGGACCAAGCGGAGCAGGTCGCGGGCGCCCAGAGAGACGTGTGTGGGGCCGCGGGGCAGGTTAGCATGACGGCGTCGGCCTGGGAGAGCAGAATGAAAGGCAGCTCGCTGCCTCACTGTAAAGGAGACTGCCGGCTGCCCGGACCTGTTCTGGAAACCTCAGCTCTCCTGGAGGAGGAAGTGAGGGAAGGAAAGGGAGCAAATATCACATTGTTCAGGTGCTGGGTTTATATCCAAGAAAAAGTGCCGACTGCCACAGAAGGAGCTGCCGTAGAGACTCCGCTATTCCCTCATGGAGTGTCTCGGAGGGGAGCGCTGCCCTGGGTGCATTTCCTGAAGGTTCAGCAACAGACAGGATATGGGCTTCAGCAACAGAACTCAGGAATCAGGTGTAGCGCACTGGTTTGTGCACGTGTGTGTGTGTTTGTGTATGTGTGTGTACGTACATGGGTGGGTGTGTGTGCGTGCATGCTTAATGCATTTGTGTGTGCATGCATGTGTGCGTATGATCGTGAGTGCGTGTGGAGCCAAAAGAGCCTGCCCTACACACACACTTGCTGGCCGTCTGCATTGCTAATGAAGAAACCAAGAATGCTGATGGCCTAGCTCGAGGAGCGGGATTAGAGCAGGAAGAAAAGAGTTCCCTTGTAAAGGAGAAAATCTAAACCGTGTTCCAAGGGCCCAACATTACTTGGTGTCGCCACCTGATACAAAGGAACGCACAATGTCAGCCACTGTCGAGTCGCTCATACGCTGGAAAAGGAGAAAGACAGAACAGCAGCCAATCACATCAGGGCTGTCTAGAACAGCAGCCAATAACATCAGCGCTGTCTAGAACAGCAGCCAATAACATTAGTGCTGTCTAGAACAGCAGCCAATAACATCAGGGCTGTCTAGAACAGCAGCCAATAACAACAGGGCTGTCTAGAACAGCAGCCAATAACATCAGGGCTGTCTAGAACAGCAGCCCATAACATCAGCGCTGTCTAGAAAGGCAGCCAATAACATCAGCGCTGTCTAGAACAGCAGCCAATAAGATCACGGCTGTCTAGAATAGCAACCAATATCATCAGCGCCGCTAGAACAGCAGCCAATAACATCAGGGTTGTCTAGAACAGCAGCCAATAAGATCAGGGTTGTCTAGAACAGCACAGAATAACATCAGGGCTGTCAGGTGTAGAACAGCAGCCAATAACATATGTCTACAACATCAGCCCATAACATCAGGGCTGTCTGAAACAGCAGCCAATAACATCCGGGCTGGCTAGAACATCAGCCAATAACATCAGCACTGTCTAGAACAGCAGCCAATAACATCAGCACTGTCTAGAACAGCAGCCAATAACATCAGAACTGTCTAGAACAGCAACTAATAAAATCACGGCTTTCTAGAACATCAGCCAATAACATCAGGGCTGTCTAGAACAGCAGCCAATAACATCAGGGCTGAAAGTGTTTTTCCAAAACATGATGGATAAAAGAAAAATTCAAACAATGATCAAATGTCAGTGCTCCAGCATAGCAGGGTTATTGATATTGTTTCAGGTGTATCACATTGTGGCATCAATATCCATTAGTACACGGTCAGAAGGTAGATCTGAATGAGTTTGAGAGTGGGTTCTTTGAATATTAAATCCATTTACTGTACATGGAGTGTGTGGTGATATATCTGCATGAATGCTTGTTTGTTGCTGCGTGTGTAGGCACTCATGTAGGACAAAAAACATGTCACTTGAGTCGTTGTCTCACATAAGAGCCTTGGTACTAGAGCCATTCAGAGCCCCTTTGTCAAGGCTTCCACTCTCTGAAAACAGACTCTCTAGTGTGTGCATACCTTGAATACTTGTTCCACTATTCCCCGTCTGATCAGTATTCACACGGAGATCCAGAGGGTCAGGATATCTGCTGCTATGGCATTTCTGCTGCTCCTTTGTTGAGGCGCTTTGTACAAGGACCTTTGGCGAGCCCCCTGCCTCATTACAGAAACACTGCCTTTACAACCCAAACAAGACAAAGTCTGGGTCTGTGTGTGTGTGTGGGGGGGGGGGGGAGCAAGTGTGAGTAGCAAGGTAAGCTCTAAAACCTTCACGGCGCTGCAGTGAATGGGTTGTCAGCTACAAAGCGTTTATACCAGGGATTGCTTGAGGGCGAGAAGCCATCAGAATCAAACCAATCAGTACCTTTACAGGAAACGTTTGTGCTGCATCAGTGATGGCGGCTGCTGACCAAAACAACAGGGCAGCAGACCTCTGGGAATTATTTTAATGAACTTTCGACAATAATATTTATTTAATCTATTTCTTTAAAGGTCCTTCAAAACAGGCGACAAGACACAATCCTACGAGAGAGCAGAGAGTCAGGATATGTCCACAATCAAATCTTGAAGAAGCACTTCTGATTAATTGATACGCATCAAATACTAGACACAATAACCTGTGAATATGAACGCCTCACAGCCCGGTGAAGAGGTGGCATTAAAGCTGGGGTCGGAGATGTGCAGAAACTAGCCAGAATACGATTCTGAAGTATCAAACTACAAATCTCCCCTGTGGCCTCCCTCCCTCTTACTGAACTCAGAGGAACCCAGAAGGCCTCACCAGCAGACCGGTCCAAGAGGAGCAGAGGGGAGAGGTGGGACCAGGCTGAACCGGGCTTCAACCCGACCCAACCCACACCCAACCCACACCAACTAGCCACGACCCAATCCACACCAGCAACGGGGAACTAGGTCTTAACTAGCCACGGCCCAACACACAGCAGCAGGGGGAAGTAGATAGGCCTTAACTAAGGATAGATCTTAACTAGCCACGGCCCAACACACAGCAGCAGGGGGAGTGACCTGCCAAACACAGCATGGGGCTGGAGTCAAGGGGAGGAACACTGGAGTCAAGGGGAGGAACACTGGAGTCATGGGGAGGAACACTGGAGTCAAGGGGAGGAACACTGGAGTCAAGGGGAGAAAAACTGGAGTCATGGGGAGGAACACTGGAGTCAAGGGGAGGAACACTGGAGTCAAGGGGAGGAACACTGGAGTCATGGGGCTGGAGTCAAGGGGAGGAACACTGGAGTCAAGGGGCTGGAGTCAAGGGGAGGAACACTGGAGTCAAGGGGCTGGAGTCAAGGGGAGGAACACTGGAGTCAAGGGGAGGAACACTGGAGTCAAGGGGAGGAACACTGGCCAAACTCGTGGCTTTGGTTGAACTTCACCTGGTTCAGAGGTGAGGACCTCCAGCTCAGCGCAATGACAGCAGGAGAAATGAACTGTTGACTGGCTAGAATTTCCAACCGAACAGCTGGAAACAAAAATAGGACAAAAACATGATGAATTTAAGAAAATAATTTAAGTACAAACAAACACTATAATGATACATATATATTAGTATTATATAATAATAACAGTACACGGTTTTTTGGTTGTCCAAAGGAGATATTAAAGATCAAGGAAAGCATGGAGTCTTGAGAGAATCCTCTAGTTGTCCAGTGATTAGGACTGAAGTCAGTGGATGGAGGAACGAATAACAACAGTCCTAGCATTATTGGGAAGAGGCACAGCCTGCAGCCCCAAACCCACAGGGCTTCTACTCTCCTCTCAGACCTCTAATGTGTCTTGGTCCCCTGGGCCGGGGGCAGAATGAACGCTTTATCAGGTTTATCAGGCAGATTAAACCAGGCGCGCGCTAAGGAGGTTTCTGCTGAGAATGACCTCTCCTACCCTCCCAAACACGAGAGATCCTTCACACATGAATAAAAAGGTGTTTACCATTTCCTATTCCTGAGCCGCCCTCGCAGTGTCTTACTCCCTGGAGTTCAACCTAAGGAAAGGTTGACATGGGAGTGTATTGATCACCGTCCAACCATGTTTGACAGATGTATCTGCCCTGTTGTCATGCAGGGCAGGGCTCTGTGCATCTGGATTAAGCAGCCTGTGAGGGAACAGCTAATGACGGCTCCCTCGCAGGGCAGAGATGCATGGCGGTGATTTATTTTCTCTAGATTAGCATAGAGGATAGCACGAGGGGGTCGGTGTCTTTATGGAGACACAGCCAAGGCTGCCTCTGAATGGGACTGCGTCTGGTTCACTGCTTTAACTGTAGCCAACATAACTGCCGGCTCTCATAACCTCTTTTATTTATTTGATTTGGTTTACTGAATCGCTATGGCGACCGCGGAGGTAGGCAATTTGGTCTAATTAAAACAGGACCTTGAGGCGTACTTTGCAGAGACGTTGCCCTTGAAAAAAACAGAACAACAAGAGCCTTGAAGGTTGTACAGTCACACCGTGTGGACGTCTTCGAGGTATTTAGTGTATCCTCACTTTAGAATGATACCATGATTAAGAAAGGAGAACAGTGAAACACAGAACCCAGCCAGAAGACTCGTTTGAGAAGCAGTGTAAGTCCTCTGTAGCAGGTCAACAGAGCCCTGATCATGGAAGCAGCTGTTTCTGATATCAGCGACCATCATTCAATGTCCGTATGAACGCGTCTTGCATCTAATAGAAGTGAGGGTACTGAAGCCATGGCTGCTGCTGTGAGGAGAATGTGAGGAGGAACCAGCGAACCTACTGAGACCTTCTGGACAGAGGGAATGTGTATTTTTTCATATATATATACAGTGGGGCAAAAAAGTATTTAGTCAGCCTCCAATTGTGCAAGTTCTCCCACTTAAAAAGATGTGAGAGGCCTGTAATTTTCATCATAGGGATACCTCAGCTATGAGAGACAAAATGAAAAAAAAAAATCTAGAAAATCACATTGTCTGATTTTTAAAGAATTTATTTGCAAATTATGGTGGAACATAAGTATTTGGTCAATAACAAAAGGTCATCTCAATACTTTGTTACATGCCCTTTGTTGGCAATGACAGAGGTCAAACGTTTTCTGTAAGTCTTTACAAGGTTTTCACACACTGCTGCTGGTATTTTGGCCCATTCCTCCATGCAGATCTCCTCTAGAGCAGTGATGTTTTTGGGCCACACAGACTTTCAACTCCCTCCAAAGATTTTCTATGGGGTTGAGATCTGGAGACTGGCTAGGCCACTCCAGGACCTTGAAATGCTTCTTACGAAGCCACTCCTTCGTTGCCCGGGCGCTGTGTTTGGGGTCATTGTCATGCTGAAAGACCCAGCCACGTTTCATCTTCAGTGCTCTTGCTGATGGAAGGAGGTTTTCACTCAAAATCTCACGATACATGGCCCCATTCATTCTTTCCGTCACACGGATCAGACGTCCTGGTCCCTTGGCAGAAAAACAGCCCCAAAGCATGATGTTTCCACCCCCATGCTTCACTGTAGGTATGGTGTTCTTTGGATGCAACTCAGCATTCTTTCTCCTCCAAACACGACTGTGGGGGGACGTGCGACGTCTGGCCTGCAGGGGGAGTATGGACAGGTTGGGAGCTCACGGGATTGGCCGGGGGGGGGGATTGAACCTGGTGACGAGCAGGTGTCTGCACTCAGGTCAATCAGGGAGGCTGTACTTATGTGCCTGTTTTCTGTTATAGTAGGAGACCCGGGAGCGAACGGACCAGGGAGGTCCGGAGCGAGCGTGACGCTGAGCTAGATTCACCGAGAGACGGCTAAATGGACCTTTTTGTTACCTTTTGAGATTTCTGTTCAGTTTGTATCGCAAAATAAACCGATCTCCTGCGGAGAGAACGACAACCCCGCCTGCTCTCATTCTTCGAACCCGTTACACTGGAGCCCAATGTGGTGCCCCGAGAGCAGATAAATGGACCAGTCCCCGTTGGGAAATGTACTCGGGCACCTGGCCCAGATGGCCGAGAGGCAAGGCCAGCTCCACCAGGCACAGAACGAGGTGCTCACGGAGCTGGCCCAGTCCTTTGCCGCCGATCGGGCCATGCTCCATGAGTTCCTCGCCTCCGGCGGACGCGGCGGAGGACCCCGAGGGCCGGGACCCGCAGCCCAGATTCACGTCCCGAAGATGGGGGAGGCCGACAACGCGGAAGCCTTCCTCGAAACCTTCCAGGGGGTGGCCGAGGTCTCGGGGTGGCCTCGACCGGAGTGGGCGCACCGGCTCCTACCGCTCCTGACCGGAGAGGCGCAGCTCGCGGCCCACAGCCTGCCGGCCGGGGCCCAGCAGGACTACGACGCCATCACCAGGGCCATCCGGGACCGGCTGGGTCTCTACCCCGAGGAACATCGGCGGCGATTCCGGGTGCTGGCCTTCAGCGAGGGGGACCGACCCTTCGCCTTCGCCCAGCAGCTGAGGGACCAGGCCAAGAGGTGGCTGGTCCCAGACCGGAACACGGCGGAGGACGTGGTCGAGCAGGTGGTCTTGGAAAGATTCGTGGAGGGGCTGCCGGCTCGGACCTCCACCTGGGTCCGGTACCACCGGCCCGAGAGCCTCGCTGCTGCGGTCTTCCTGGCGGAGAGCCACCTGCAGCCACCACCGGCGAGCCAGCGACCGCCGACACCGGGCCCACGTACCGGAAACAACGCCTGTACGTACCGTACAGGCGTTGTTTCATGTCGTATCGCGGGTGGGAATCCCGAAAGAGATTCTCACTGACCAGGGCACCAATTTCATGTCTAGCACGATTAGAGAACTTTACGGGTTGTTGAAGGTCAAGGCCGTCCGCACAAGCGTCTATCACCCAGCCACGGACGGCTTGTGTGAGAGGTTTAACCGGACGTTAAAGTCCATGATCCGCAAGTTCGTACATGAAGATACTCGAAATTGGCATCAATGGCTAGACCCTCTGTTGTTTGCAGTGCGGGAAGTGCCCCAGGCTTCCACGGGGTTTTCCCCATTTGAGTTACTCTATGGGCGCAAGCCCAGGGCGTCCTGGACCTCATTAAAGAAACCTGGGAGGAGGGGTCCAGTTACAGCAAAAACGAAATCCAGTACGTCATGGACCTGCGTGCAAAGCTTCACTCACTAGGGGTATTGTCACGTGAGCATTTGCACCGCGCCAAGGAGAGTCAGAGACGCCTGTACGACAGAGGGACTAGATTACGCGATCTCACCCCGGGGGACAAGGTCCTGGTACTGCTGCCCACCTCTAACACCAAATTACTCGCGAAGTGGCAAGGGCCCTTCGTGGTCACGCGGCGAGTCGGGGACGTAGATTACGAGGTAGCGCGTTCGGACAGGGGCGAAAACAAACAGGTGTACCACATCAACCTCCTGAAGAGGTGGAACGACGTGGTCCCTGTCGCGTTTGCGTCGACGCTGCCGGAGGGAGAAGAGCTCGGGCCGGAAGTCCCGGGCCCAGGTCCCACCCCTCCGGTACGTCAGGGCGAGGACCTCTCGCGGAGTCAGGCGCGGGACGTTGCCGGCCTGCAACTCCAGTTCGCTGACGTCTTTTCGCCCCTGCCCGGTCGCACCCCGCTAATTACTCACGACATCGAGACGCAGCCCGGGTTAACGGTGCGGACACGCCCCTATAGGCTGCCCGTCCACAAACAAGATGTGGTACGGCGCGAATAAGCAACCATGTTAGAGTTGGGCGTGGTCGAGGAGTCCCACAGCGACTGGTGCAGTCCCGTCGTGCTTGTGGGGAAGCCGGACGGGTCGGTCCGATTCTGTGTGGACTATCGTAGGGTGAACGCAGTCTCAAAGTTCGACGCCTACCCAATGCCTCGGATCGACGAGCTCGTGGACCGGCTTGGCATGGACACCTATTATACGACTCTGGACTGCACGAAGGGCTACTGGCAGATTCCGCTGTCTCCAGCAGCCCGGGGAAAAACGGCGTTCTCCACTCCGCTCGGTTTATACCAGTTCAAGGTGCTTCCGTTCGGGTTGTTCGGGGCCCCGGCCACGTTTCAGCGACTGATGGACCGGGTGTTACGGCCACACGCCGCGTATGCTGCTGCCTACATTGATGACGTGGTCATCTATAGTGGAACGTGGGAGCAGCATGTGCGGCAGGTGGCGGCCGTCCTTCAGTCGCTGAGACGAGTGGGGCTCACGGCCAACCCGGAAAAGTGCGTAATCGGGCGGAGGGAGATCCAGTATCTGGGGTAACACCTGGGGGGGGGGGAGGTCCGGCCACAGGTCGCTAAGACCACGACGGTGGCCGCCTCCGCTCGGCCCAGAACCAAGAAGGAGGTGAGGCGGTTCTTGGGGCTGGCAGGGTACTACCGGCAGTTCGTGCCACACTTCTCGGACCTGGCCAGCCCCTTGACCGACCTCACCCGTAAGAGGGCCCCAGATACAGTCCAGTCGTCGGAGCCGTGCCAGGTGTCGTTTGAGACAGCCCCTATTAAAACAGCCCTCTGTGGAGAGTCGGTCCTATGCGCCCCTAACTTTGATATCCCTTTCTCCCTGCAGACGGACGCGTCGGATAGGGGGCTGGGCGCGGTCCTGACCCAGCAGGTGGAGGGGGTCGACCGCCCGGTGCTGTACCTGAGCCGGAAACTATCGGACCGGGAGGGTCGGTACAGCACGGTGGAGAAGGAGTGTCTCGCCATCCGGTGGGCGGTCGGCGCCCTTCGCTACTACCTGTTGGGGCGCGCATTCACCCTCTACTCCGACCACGCCCCCCTCCAGTGGCTCCACCGCATGAAGGACGTCAACGCTAGGATCACCCGGTGGTACCTCGCGTTGCAGCCCTTTAACTTTCGGGTCGTGCACAGGCCTGGGGCACAAATGGCCGTGGCAGACTTCCTCTCCCGCTCCGGGGGGGGGGGAGTGAGTCGGCGGCCGGATGTGACCCCGGCCGGTGTCGGGCGGTGGGGGCGTGTGGGGGGACGTGCGACGTCTGGCCTGCAGACGAGTTGAGTTTTTACCAAAAAGTTATATTTTGGTTTCATCTGACCATATGACATTCTCCCAATCCTGTTCTGGATCATCCAAATGCTCTCTAGCAAACTTCAAACGGGCCCGGACATGCACTGGCTTTAGCAGGGGGACACGTCTGGCACTGCAGGATTTGAGTCCCTGGCGGCGTAGAGTGTTAGTGATGGTAGCCTTTGTTACTTTGGTCCCAGCTCTCTGGAGGTCATTCACTAGGTCCCCCCGTGTGGTTCTGGGATTTTTGTTCACCGTTCTTGTGATCATTTTGACCCCACAGGGTGAGATCTTGCGTGGAGCCCCAGATTGAGGGAGATTATCAGTGGTCTTGTATGTATTCCATTTCCTAATAATTGCTCCCACAGTTGATTTCTTCACACCAAGCTGCTTACCTATTGCAGATTCAGACTTCCCAGCCTGGTGCAGGTCTACAATTGTGTTTCTGATGTCCTTTGACAGCTCTTTGGTCTTGGTCATAGTGGAGTTTGGAGTGTGACTGTTTGAGGTTGTGGACAGGTGTCTTTTATACTGATAAGGAGTTCAAACAGGTGCCATTAATACAGGTAACAAGTGGAGGACAGAGGAGCCTCTTAAAGAAGAAGTTACAGGTCTGTGACAGCCAGAAATCTTGCTGGTTTGTAGGTGACCAAATACTTATTTTCCACCATAATTTGCAAATAAATTCT
>NC_136938.1:29084230-29161730 GCF_949987615.1 Pollachius pollachius | reverse complement strand
ACCTTCCTCTGGATCAAAGGATGGGTGGAGAACCCGGGTATAGAGAACACGGTCTACTGCTGGGTGAGGACTGGAGAACCCAGTATGGAGAACAGGTCTCCTGCAGAACCCAGTATGGAGAACAGGTCTCCTGCTGGGTGAGGCTGGAGAACCCAGTATGGAGAACAGGTCTCCTGCAGAACCCAGTATGGAGAACAGGTCTCCTGCAGAACCCAGTATGGAGAACAGGTCTCCTGCTGGGTGAGGCTGGAGAACCCAGTATGGAGAACAGGTCTCCTGCAAAACACAGTATGGAGAACAGGTCTCCTGCAGAACCCAGTATGGAGAACAGGTCTCCTGCAGAACCCAGTATGGAGAACAGGTCTCCTGCAGAACCCAGTATGGAGAACAGGTCTCCTGCAGAACCCAGTATAGAGAACAGGTCTCCTGCAGAACCCAGTATGGAGAACAGGTGTCCAGCAAAACCCAGTAAGGAGAACAGGTGTCCTGCTGGGTGAAGCTGGAGGACAGACAGGAGGCTGGCCCTGAGCTCGAGGTGTCGGGCCACATGTATCCTAAAGACCTGCGGGGTCTGGACTCCAGGCCATCACAGGCCATCTTTCTATCCGTTTGAATATATCTGTCTGTCTGTGTTTCTATCTGTCTAGCCATTTGTATATTTGTCTGCCTAAATCTGTCTATTATATCTATCCGTCTATCGTTCTATCTCTGTCCTTCTGTCTTTCTATTTTCATATCTATCCGTCTATCTATTTGTTTGTCCATTATATACCCATTACCATTTTACTTATTGACTAGAAAGAAAGTCAGTTACTTAATATATTGCAAATAATCTGCATATACAAAAAAGCTCCAGTAAAATATATGAAGTATCAAACCAGGTAGCTTGAGTAGAAACTGGGAAGCAGCATCTGAGAGGGGAAGTGTGCATCAATCAAGTTCTTCCCCCTAAGGTAACAGAAACAAGAAAAGAAAAAGAACATTGCTTCCTCATGAAAATACAGAAGAAATGGTGCGTTGGTGCTCAGACCTTTAGGAATTGTTAACAACCATAAATAAATTATAAACTAGGACGAACAAGCTATCATATGGAGCCAGCGGTCTCTGGAATGTCAGGGTTTTGGATTTGGATTGTGGATTTGGTAAAGCCTGGATGCAATTTAATGCAGCTTTGAATCAAGTTTTTTTTTCATTATATCACAATATTATCATAGTGTAGATAAAGGTACGACACATTGTTCTAGACATTACGCAATGGACATCACTAAATATAACTTATGCGGTAGTACGCATTATTTAAATCTGACCGTCAATCTTGATCTTTGTTAATTCCTACGCTAGTGAATTGTTTAGACAAATTGCAAATAAAGATCTATGATGTTGACTGCTAGACTCTCTGAAACAAGCGTCCTATACAGACCTACTCTATACAGTAGGTATCATACTTTATGACAGTTGAATACAGTCATGATAGTACATTTAATTAATTTCACCAATGCCAACCTATCCAAATGAAAAGATTTACTTTTTGGGTGGCATTCATACTGTAGCATACCGAAGGACTATGAACATAGTCGCTGTTTGATTCCATAACTATGTTGTCTAGCTCATGCACCCCAGAAGTATCTTGTTCAAACCATTGAGGCACTGGTACCCCATTCTGTGTGTTCATATCAGACTCCTTCTCCCAGACGCTCACCGGAGAGGGACGGAAATTCAAATGATAGCTTTCAAATATCACCAACTAGGTTGAAAAATATTGACAGCCAAAGTAAATTGCGAAAAATATAGCTATTTAAATTTGACTTGACTTTTGATATAATGCATCGCTAAATACCTTTTGCAAATTATAATTTGTAATAGACTGATAGAATTCAAGGAATGATTAAAACAATTATAGAGGAATTACTTAAAGACTTACTTCAAGTAAGTTACAAACAAACAGACTTTCTACAGCTTCACCTTTAGCTTTAGAACATGTGGCTAAAGTTAGCTGCTTTCAGAGCCCTCTCACTCACCGACGCGGTCAACATATAATGAGCGACCAGTAGAGCAACGTTCTGTTGGGCTTTTGGAACACAGCCAGAAATCTGAAGGCTGCTCAGACCTTCTTTTTTTTTATCACAAAACCATGGAAACATGTATTTGGGTTTAGAAATGAAGAAAGATGTTGGTATTTAAATGCCGTTGGTTTTATGACGTCAAACACAGCTGTAATCCGATTGGATCTGCATTAAGAGGTTTGAGGGAACAGGGTCAAATCTGAAACTGTTTGAACTTTGAGCGTGAAGGTAGAGAATCCGAGCAGTCCGCTACATCCAGGATAGCAGCTGTGCTAGGTCGGATTACACTGCTTCAGACTCCACAGGTACACATCGGCAGCACTGAGAGCCCCTCTTGTAGGGACCACCTCACTGCTGTCAGGGCATGTGAGTGACATGTTGCTGTAACAACATATAGACAGGGACATGTTGCTGTAACAACATATAGACAGGGACATGTTGCTGTAACAACATATAGACAGGGACATGTTGCTGTAACAACATATAGACAGGGACATGTTGCTGTAACAACATATAGACAGGGACATGTTGCTGTTACAACATATAGACAGGGACATGTTGCTGTAACAACATATAGACAGGGACATGTTGCTGTAACAACATATAGACAGGGACATGTTGCTGTAACAACATATAGACAGGGACATGTTGCTGTAACAACATATAGACAGGGACATGTTGCTGTAACAACATATAGACAGGGACATGTTGCTGTAACAACATATAGACAGGGACATGTTGCTGTTACAACATATAGACAGGGACATGTTGCTGTTACAACATATAGACAGGGACATGTTGCTGTAACAACATATAGACAGGGACATGTTGCTGTAACAACATATAGACAGGGAAATGTTGCTGTAACAACATATAGACAGGGACATGTTGCTGTAGCAACATATAGACAGGAAGATGTCGCTGTAGCAACATATAGACAGTGACTTCATGTGCTATAGCAGCGTATAGACAGTGACTGGAGAACACGACTAGCAACAGGGATGGATTTCAAACTGGTTTTCTTTGTTTGGGTCAAGATTCAAGATTCAAGATTCCAGATGGTTTTATTGTCATATGCACAACAATTACAGAGCAGTCGCTGGCAATGACATTATTTAGTCTACAGGGTCAATAGATAAATATATGTTATCAATCATAGTTACATATTTGGACAATTATATGACAAGGGTTTAATCAGTATCAAATTGCAAAACATCATTTTGGTGAAAGTAACAATGAATAACCAAAATGGCCACATTAAGGCACATTAAGCATCGCAACATGAAAATGTTAAAATTTGCTGCCCAAATATGACTCCATAAATATTAATTCCAGACCATCAAAATGCTATCCAAATTATAAGCGCTTCTTTCATCATCCCAAATGTTCATCATTTTGCTTCAATGGCATTTTCCACTCATCCTGTTTAATTAATGTTCATGTTCCAGTAATCCTCTGGCCAACATGTTGGCCCAGGATACCCTGAAAGGAGGCGCAGAAGAGGAGGTTCTGGACCACGTGGAAGCCTCAGAGGTTGAGGAGTAGAGGAGGAGGAGGAGGAGGAGGGGGGGAGGAGGAGGAGGAGGAGGAGGAGGAGGAGCGTCTGGTCCCGGTGGAAGCCTCAGAGGTTGAGGAGTAGAGGAGGAGGAGGAGGAGGAGGAGGAGCGTCTGGTCCCGGTGGAAGCCTCAGAGGTTGAGTAGAGGAGGAGGAGGAGGAGGAGGAGGAGGAAGCCTCAGAGGTTGAGGAGTAGAGGAGGAGGAGGAGGAGGAGGGGGAGGAGGAGGAGGAGGAGGAGGAGGAGGAGGAGGAGGAGGAGGAGGAGGGGGGGAGGAGGAGGAGGAGGAGGAGGAGGAGGAGGAAGCCTCAGAGGTTGAGCCGGATGTTGACAGAGGAGGAACGCCCTTGACACTCATCCCGTCCCCAAAGCGCTGCCAATGAAACGCTCGCTAACCTAGTTAATCAGCGGGCTAATTTGGGTCAAAGTCAGCCCTGCTGCTCAGTCATTGTTTGTGGATCAGTCAGCTGGAGTCCGTCACCGCCCCATTAAGGCCTGATTAGTATTCTGGATTAATTACCCATCCTGTTAACTGTAACCTCTAAATATTATGATAAACCCACAGAGCAATTAAAGCAAGTGAGGAGGAGGAGGAGGAGGAGGAGGGAGGAGGAGGAGGGACGAGGAGGAGGAGGAGGAGGGAGGAGGAGGAGGAGGAGGAGGAGGAGGGAGGCCTCCAGTGGAAACCCAGTAGAAAGCCTCAGAACGCCTGCCCTCCAATACACTGGGACCACTGGGCTGACCCAGTGCTGTCAGTGCTTTACTATATGAAGCTCTCTGTAGTCGTGTGACCCCTTTAGATGGGACCAGCGGCGGGCCAAACCTTATCTACCTGCGTGGAGGAAACAAGGGAGCAAACTGCGTCCCATCAGTCACACAAGTTGCATCAAGGAGGACCGGCGGTGACCTTGTGTTTAAACCGTGAGAGGAGCCTCTCCAGTTGTTCATGGCACCATTTGTGCTGACCTAGATCATATGGAGCAAGATTAATCTTGCAAGCATGCAGCTGCAGAAGCAACAGATTACTAATTAAATGGAATTTAGGCTGCGATAATCGCAGAACGCACGGCCAAATAGTGGTTTTGCATTCGGCAGCTCTAGACTTCCCAACAGATCTGGCTTCCTGCAGTGGGGTGTGTTCCAGTGAGACCGGCGTCAGGGTTCATCTCAGAGCTGGGATTGGACTCTAGTGTTGACTGAAGTTCGGAGAACCAACAGGCTGTTTCTAAGTAGTGTCGAGTCCAACTCAAGGTCGTTCTTTTATTTTCACCGTCGAAAAAGTGCCTGATATGAGAAATGAATTATTAAGAGTCCATTTCTATTTAAGTTTGCCTTTGGGTTAAAAATGGCCGAATGAGTCCCTAGCCATATAATCACCTCATATAAGGGGGTACAATGTTTAAGTTACTACCCCCCTCACACTTCTATGAGGCGCTAAATAAGAAATGTTTTAACCCTCTCTACTCTTCCTGCCCAATAAATATTTGGGATCTCACGTTGAATATTACTGATGTGATAATACTGTATATTAAAATGCAAATGCAGCAATGTTTAATTTAATTACTCCCCACGTTCTGTGGTTAGGTCTTCTTAATATAAAATGTGTTATAAATGAACAACTGCAACAATTAAAGAAATAAATATAAGATAAAGGATCGCAAGAGACGACAAGATGAAATGTCTCCTAGTACCTGCTCGAAGGGGTAAGTGAAGGTCGCAGATATGCAGCTCTGATATCGGTAAGCAAGGCAGTTGGTCAGCAAATCAGGTCAAGGGGATATAATCTCAGATAATCCTCTTTAATTCCTGAGCTCCCAGTATTAATGATAGGAGATTACCCTTTGTGATTCAATTTAATTGCAATGTTAAAATCCTTTACCGCACATGCTTTTTATAAAATGAAAATGGTGGGGGATGTAAATGTTAAATGAAAGCATTCAAATCGCGTCACGCCATGAATGGTTTCCTATGCGTCGGCCTGCACCCTGTAGGTGTCACTCCCAGATCTGCCTTACTGATCATGTTTTGTTCATGGGCCATGTGTTTGTGTACCCATGCGTGTGTTAGTTTAAGTGCCTTTCGGTATTTAAAAAGTGGTTAAACCTGGTTAATGCTTCATTTAGTCTGCATCATCGTTTAGAGCACAGTTGGCAGCATGTCTCTCTGACAGTAGTGGCGACTAATGTTCTGCTGACTGGAATGGTGGCACTAATACTGCCAACAATGCTTTTAGAAGCATGTTGACATTAACCTTTCATAGCATTTAATATCGCCTTATCAAGATGGAAAAGTTCAAATTGTTTTATGTTTTGATCGGATCAGAAAGTTCACAAATATATGTTGTCTATTGCAGGCCTACAGGCCTACAGACCTACAGACCTACAGGCCTATAGAGACCTACAGATCTACAGGCCTACAGGCCTACAGACCTACAAACCTACAGACCTACAGGCCTACAGACCTATAGAGACCTACAGGCCTAAAGACCTACATACCTAACGACCTACATACCTACAGTCCTACAGGCCTACAGGCCTACAAACCTACAGACCTATAGAGACCTACAGACCTACAGGCCTACCTGCATGTAGGCAAACACACTTGTGGCAGGATGCTTCACTCATTAAAAATGTCAAAGCCTCCTCAGCAGGACTTGGTGAAGGTATTTATTTTATTAAACCTCATATTATACCCAGATGTATGCATGTGTTTAGTGCTATGTGTACTATGTATAGATGAGAGGTGTGGCAGTCAGCTATACTATTGCACCTCACATTATGGTGTGGCAGACTGCAGGGAGGAGTGAGGGGGGTGGTATGTCTGGCAACCTGCTGGCTCCACCCCCAGGCCTTACACGGACTTCCTCCCCTTAACGACGCATGCCCGGGATCATTAAGTGGGGGTGTTTGGGCTCAAAAGGGCCAAGATACTACAGACAGGGGGTGTGTGATTTTGGAGGGCTAGAAAACTACAGACAGGATCTGTGTGATCGTCTTGAGTTGCTGTACGGCCGACGAGAAAGAGACAGGTAGAAAGTATTGAACTGATTAGGGACGAGGAGGGTACCTTAGCAGAGGTGGATGACTCTTTTCTCACCCTGGTGGTTTTGAATTACAAGGTAAATAAACCATCCTGCATTGGAACTGCTCTGTGTTGTGTTGTTTTATCATTCAACTTGGTGGCGTGGACACCCTACACCACTGGCCCGCTACAGTACCCAGATGTATGCATGGTGTGTAGGCCTACTCTGTAGATATGAGCGGTTTGGTAGTTATTGCCTCACCTTATATTTAATGTTTGTGTTAATAGTTGTACTTCCTGTACTCTTTGTGTCATCCTCATGGAGGATGTATCGTTTGGTCATTGGACAAGGTCTTTGATTTCAGAAAGGTCCGACTGTACTGAGAATGTCAACACAAGCCCTGGTGCCAAAAGCACGTCTGAATGAGTCTGAATGTCTTACCCCCAAAAAACAAAATGCTGTCCAATCATTCCCTGGGTGTCGAAGGCGCCGTACGACATAAACCATCAGCGAGTCGTTCCCCCCTCAGCGACCACAGGCCGCCGCGCTGCGTTAGGGCAGACATGTGATCTGATGGGTCGTTTCTTAGCAACGGAGACGGGGACCCTTAGCGACGGATACAGGGTCCCTTAATGACGGAGACGGGGTCCCAGAGCAGAGACAGAGGGTCCTCCATCCAGAGGAGACAGAGGGTCCTCCACCCAGAGGAGACAGAGGGTCCTTCACCCAGAGTAGAGACAGAGGGTCCTCCACCCAGAGGAGACAGAGGGTCCTTCACCCAGAGTAGAGACAGAGGGTCCTCCACCCAGAGGAGACAGAGGGTCCTTCACCCAGAGTAGAGACAGAGGGTCCTTCACCCAGAGGAGACAGAGGGTCCTCCACCCAGAAGAGACAGAGGGTCCTTCACCCAGAGGAGACAGAGTGTCCTCCACGTGGAGCAGAGATGTGAGGCAGAGTTCAGACAACAGAGCAGAGCTGACCGGGGCGTGAGCGGGAAAACCACGGCTCCTTGGCGACGAGATCCTCCTCCCCACACTAGGAGATCCTCTCTCTCTCTCTGTCTGTCTGTCTTTGTCTCTCTCAATCTCTCTCTGTCTCTCTCTCTCTCTCTCCCTCTCTCTCTGTCTCGCTCTCTCTGTCTGTCTCTCTGTCTGTCTCTCTCTCTGTGTCTCTCTGTCTGTCTCTCTGTCTGTCTCTCTCTCTGTGTCTCTCTGTCTCTCTCTCTCTGTCACTCTCTCTCTCTCTGTCTGTCGCTCTCTCTCTCTATGTCTCTCTGTCTCTCTCTCTCTGTCTCTCTCTCTCTCTGTTGCTCTCTCTGTTTCTCTCTGTCTCTCTCTGTGTCTCTCTCTCTCTCCTCTCTCTCTCTATGTCTCTCTGTCTCTCTCTGTGTCTCTCTCTCTCTGTCTCTCTCTCTCTCTGTTGCTCTCTCTCTCTGTTTCTCTCTCTCTGTCTCTCTCTGTGTCTCTCTGTCTCTCTCTCTCTGTCGCTCTCTCTCTCTCTCTGTCTGTCGCTCTCTCTCTCTATGTCTCTGTTTCTCTCTCTGTCTCTCTCTGTCTCTCTCTCTCTCCTCTCTCTCTCCTCTCTCTGTCGCTCTCTCTCTCTCTCTCTCCTCTCTCTGTCTCTCCTCTCTCTGTCTCTCTCTCTCTCTGTCTCTCTCTCTCTCTGTCTCTCTCTCTCGTATCGAATGCCCTCTCAGTCCACACAGAGTCATCATCTGTCTTGTGGGGCTAAACGACAAGGTGACACTTTAATGAAACATTTAGACTCCTCTGTTGCCGCTGTGGTCATTAAATAATGAGCTGGGTTCTAATGGCCGGACGACTTTATCCATGTTGTTCAGAGAGAAGAAACTGCAGTTCTTTGAATTCAGCCATTTTGAGTTATGAAAGCTGACCATAGAACAAGTGTTCACTAGTGTAAATGTGGTTATCTGCTCCCATGTATGATCCAGGAGCCAGCTACATGCTACATGCAACGTGTCATAATCTCCATAATCTGGGGATGAGTCACACTATCTCGAGGGGCGTTTCTAACCCCTTTTTTAAATTGCAGCCCTTTTAACAACACAAGTGCCAAACGCTGCCTTAATGGAACAATTAAGAAAATGCTAGGCAGAGCCTGGTAGACATATGGACTCAATAGACCAGCTGTTGTCAGCAGGATTAACCCCCCCCCCGCCCCTTCTTGCAGGAAGGCTTCTGTGCCCCCCATAATCACTGGCCGTTTTATTCATGACTTCTGATGTTTTTCCCGTCTGGGATGAGGAAAGTGCATCTGACTGGCATCTTGTTTAACGTTGTCCCAGGTATTCCGGAGAGGATGTCGTCCACATTTTGATTCAGAAAGGGAATGTCCTCAGCAAAGGCTCACCCCCACTGGTCCAGCTCCCTATATATATATATATATATATATATATATATATATATATATATATATATATATATATAGGTATTTATATAGGCCTATATCTCAGTCTCGGGTGTAGCTCCAGTCCTCTTCTCATCTTATCTGGGTGCTTTCCAGAGGCCTCGTAGGACTCATTAAAGCAGTAATCAGGAACATGTCCGCCGGCTGCTAGTGCCTCCCGCTGTTCTAATGTTTGGAAGAACAAGTCTCTGCTGGAGAGGCAGAGCGTTAATGGATCAAATAGGAATCTGTCGCGCTTCAAACGGGAGTTCAAACGTGCACTTTGAACGCACGCCAATGAACACTTTGTTGTGTTTGTTTAGCGATTTATGGCGATTTCGAGTCATGGCTTTGTAGCTGTGATACAATGTGCACAAATACTAATAAACGCCGGCAGGCTGCAGCCGTCCCACGATTGCAGTTAGGGAGCAAATCCAAAGTCATGCACACTGGTAACAAGACCTCCTAAGAGGGATCTTTGACTTATGTATGGAATAGGTTTGTTTTTGTTTTGGAAGCAGTCTATGGTCATAGTAAAGCTATTTAATAAGCCCTCTTGTCTGTTACATCCTTGAACCACACCGTTTAATGACTCATTCCCTGTCTTGATAAACTCGTCCTTCCCCTCAGCGTTTGGGTCTTAATGCTCGTGTCCTGTGGGTGTTAATGCTTCAGACTCTGCCATATGCAGGCTCTATGGGAATCTCGCTGTGATTCAGTGTTTGTGCTCAAAGAATAAACATGACTTGGCACCGACATTTATGTACAAACCACCACACACTTCCACCAGTACACACACCCATCCAGCGCGGGCAAACAGAGCTTTATCTGTGTGCATGTCGGATATGAGGAGAGGATAATTTGCTTCGATACCCCGTGCATTACACTGAATGAATTATGGAAGGGGTTCATGAAAATGTTATCAGTCGCCCTTCACATGGTAACAAAATGGAGCGGGGGGGAGCTGGATCCCTGCCACTGGAGCCGCCACAGTCCTGCTGGAGTCTGATTGGCCCCAGTCCTGCTGGAGTCTGATTGGCCCCAGTCCTGCTGGAGTCTGATTGGCCACAGTCCTGCTGGTGTTGATTATCACCGGGAGGTGTGTTTTGTTGACTATGTGTTTGTTGACTGTTGCTCGACTCTGTTGACTTTGTTTTGCTCCACTAGCGCCGAGCCAACAGATGACTCTGATATCATTGAGGGGCCATGTAGCTGCTGTGGGAGGCAGCACCTCTCAGTGATCCATCACACGTTACTGAAATGGATCCACCAGACGCTGGAAGGTTCCTCTTTTTAATTAATAACATCATAAAAAACAGTCAATGAGTCAAACAAATGGTTCACCGTGTCCTGCAGCCCGTAGGAAGTCAAGCAGAGGGCGTTCTCTCTGACGATCCCCCCAACTGCTCTCTAAACGTTCTCCTACCGCGCTCCAAATGCCGCCATGTTGGGACACGGGTCACCTTGTCGGGCCGTTCCTACTCTGGCATGGACGACTTTTACTTTTAGGCTAACCCTAATAGTTGCTGAGTTTTTACCTCAAAAGTGAGTCTTAATTTTATATTTAGTTATATTCCCTTATCTCCCTGGAGCGGCGTACAAGCGGAAATCATGTTCATCGGTTGAGTCCATGATGCTGCAGCGTCTCTAACGTCCGGAGAACATCCTCAAAGACCTCCACATGCCTCTACCTGCCATCCGTCTCCCATGTACACTACAAACTTAATGTACCTGTGAAACACAAAGTGCAAATGTAACACACACTAAACTAATGGTTGTACATACACAGTAGCACAGTTATGAATAGATGCAATATTGGCCGAGACATTTAATGCAAGTCATATTGAACAAAGTAAATAATTTGGTACCTTCAGTGACTGACAATAGCCTGGGAAGACCAGTGTTTGTAATAACGCAGTTTAAAAGAACAGCGTTAGGTAAAGCCGTTATTTTTTCAGTTGGGGGGTAATCTAACTAATTACTGTATCCGTCGTTACAACGCCGTTACCGTTACTGTACGTTAAATGCAGTGCGTTACTTTGAATTGATTGAATAAACTGCGTAATCCGAACGCACCCCTGGCTTCAAACACAAACCGCTAGTGAGGAGACCGGGTGGGTTAACAACGAGATAAGCGATTATGATTTGCTAAGGCAGTGTCATGTTTCATGGTAGCCAATCAGAGCCAGTGTTTTTACACACAAGCCAGGACACGCGCGCCACAAACACACACATGCACACGCACACACCAAACAAATTTGATGCAGCAGCAGAAATGGCGAGTCCGGAGCAATCCGATGAAAAGTTGCCATTTTCTGTAGTATTCGGCAGATGTTCCACAGCCTTTGCAACTAAGCAAATTAAAATTCAGTTGGAAGTATATCAGGGCCTTGAATGGGCAGTTCAACCATTTAACACATTAAGGCCAAGTGAAAACTGCTCAGAAAAATCCAAATTCTTTAACATATAGCAACTTTCTTTTTTTACAGTAACGCAAATAGTTACTTTCCCTGGTAACTACTTTTATTATAGAGTAATTCAGTTACTAACTCAGTTACTTTTTGGAACAAGTATTGAGTAACTACAACTAACCCTAACTATTACTTTTTTAAAGTAACGTTCCCAACACTGGGTAAGACTGCAGTGTTCAGATGTGTTGCTATAAGGCATTCTGCTGCTCAAACGCCATCAGACACCAACAGGCTGCCACCACAAAATCCTCATCAGGGATCAAATGTACTGCACACACACGTCACAAGACAATCTTCTTCATCTTTATCACTTGGAGTTCTGGGGATAACCCAATAGTTTGCTAGCAACCTTGAAAAGGTCAGTAGCAAACTATCTTTTTACACAGTCTGCAGCAAAATAGAATATGAAGACATTGATCAAAGAAAACATCTGTACTGAATATGGGTAGTGAGTGTATCTTATTCAGTATGACAGTAACATCGTCACCTGAGAACAGGTGACGGTTGGAGGCCTCGTGGACCTTGTCATGTTTAACGTGTTTAAGAGACAATAGAGGAACTGTGCCGAAGGTCGGCAGGTTGCTGCGGTATTCTTCGAGAGCCAGGGAATAAAGGATCAAACGTTGAGTCTTGGCTCTGTGAGTAGTGGTCTGTTTGGAACCGACTCTGAAACTACAAGATTAGAATATTCCTCAATAACGGTCGCACACACACAGAGGCCACAATCCAAATAATCTATGAAAGAGGCCCTCTGTTTACCCTGTAGCCATCAGAAACATCCCCCACGGTCCTGTAGGCATCAGAACCCTAACCCTAGCCCTAACCCTAAACCCTAACCCCTAACCCTAACCCGTAAAGTAGAAGACATGTGTCTGTTAATGAAAGTTAACGACTGGAATGACTTCTCCTATCCAATCACTGGCAGTGTTTTCTGAATAAAGTTGGTTGTAACAGCATGTCTGCCATCTTGCTGAAGTCAGACCTACTTTATGCCTTGCTTTGTTCAGAAATGCCATGATGTGGCAGTAAATCCTGCACAGAACAGGATTAATTTAGTCCCTGGAATGGGAAGAGTCATAATTTTCCCTGCATCATCCACTGTCGAATCACATGGCAGTGTCATGGTTTAGTTTCTGTCTACTCTCCACTCTTCTGGCCGTGAACAGTTCTCGCTCCTCCTTTATGTAAGCCAATAGCAGGGACTAGGAGGCCAGCGACTTCTGATACTTAATGCCTGTTCAGTGCTTTCAACGCAGGGCATCTATCTTAACTTCTGGTCTCAGCGTGCCACAAAGTACTCACTGTAATGACTCCCTGGTCTCTCAGATTGCCGTTATTTATCTGAATGTGTGTCTCTGTCTGTGTATAGCTACCTCTGGAAGAGTGCTTGGGGAGCACTGATGAATTCTGTATTCTTGGTATTTCTTTATAATAGCAAACTATGTAAGTGTTCTGGCATATTAGTATGCAAAAAGTGCAGTATTTTTTGTGATTTTAGGAGCTGGCAGTAAGCCTACAATATGCTCCATACAAACTATTAATCAGCGATACAGTATGATATACATATGAATAGATGGAAACGGAAAGGGTTTGGGTTGGAAAAATATTTTTAACTTTGGGTTAAAACGGTCTGGATTTAACCTATTTCTACTCTACTTCTTCTGCATCTTCTACCAGACCTTTTACTCAGTGTTTCATTGTAAGAGGAGCATAGGGGTTGATCATAACACTGATTACTGCTTTTATATACCTTGATGTTAATAAATGTATTATATAACCTCATTGGAGCACACAATGTTAAAGCTAACATTATTACTTCATTGGACGACAGGATGTTAAAGCTAACATTACTACCTCATTGGAGCACAGGATGTTAAAGCCAACATTTTAACCTTGTTGGAGCACAGGATGTTAAAGCCAACATTACAACCTCATTGGAGTACAGGATGTTAAAGTTAACATTACCACGTTATTGGAGCACAGGATGTTAAATAGGGATGGGGATCGAAACCCGGTTCTATCAAGGACCCGGTGCCACTTTTTACAAAACCCGAAAATCATTAACGTTTGGGCTTATCGATAACACTATCGAGTCCCGTCGTTCATTTATTATTTTTTTTGTCCCTTAGGTCCTTTAATGTAATGTCGTGTCCCTCGAGTCGCGTCACGGCATTTAAACCTCCTGTCTCCTCCTTCTCCTGTCGCACCACAGACGGGCCCGTCTTAATCATCCACTCAAACTACGAGCGGTAATCGCACACACAGACATTTTCGCTAGTCCCGTCAGTTAAAAATAGTAATCCAATTGTGAAATCTGTGTTGTAATCAGCAGCATACAAGCTAGTTATCTTAAAAAGTAAATAAAGTTTCAGATGTGCTGCGTGATGATGTGTTGAGGTTGGCTCAGTAAAACGCAATTATTTATTTCCTAAATATTTTCCTCATCACTAAAAACGCTTCGTATTACCACCAATTAATAGAAAAGTATCGATAGTGGTATCGATAAAGACTCGGATTGTTAAGGAGTATCGAAAATGTTATACTCTATAATGTTAGCTTTAGGGATGGGGATCATTAATGTTTATTGATATCGATACCATTTTCGATACTCCTTAACAATCCGAGTCTTTATCGATACCACTATCGATACTTTTCTATTAATTATTAATTAAATAAATTGCATTTTAAATCAAATATCTAATTCTTAATAAATATTGACATCAGTAGTTTTAGTTACATAATTTAAAATGATTAGAGCACTATACAACTGTGTAGCTGCCCTTGACATCAAAATAACCGGAGAGTCTCTGACGGGTGCAACCATTTATTGTAGAATTCTTTTGCTGATATAGCACCGTGAAACTAGAAAAAGTAACACAAAATGGTTGCACTATTACACAAATATATTAACATCAGTGCAGTACAATTTCTATGTTCACAAATAAAAGAATGACAGAAAACATTTCAGCACAATAAAGAAAACTTAAACGTGTGCATTATTTGCTTCACTTACATAAAGACACCAAACTTAAACATAATCACACTAAAGGCTTACAATAAACCAACATACCTCGCTCCGCTTGCCAAGGGTGCAAGACGAGGGAAAATTGAGAGGGAAAAGTTGCATTCACCGGACATTCATGGGTCAGCTGTTAGCTTGCTTCATACGCTATTCACAGACATAAACGGCATAGAAATACGACCGGTGTAAGACACACGAACTATAAAACTTACATACAAAATGTTTTAATATGAACCCAACATTTATACAACCAAAGTACAGGATTTAAGACACATTAAACTTACATTTTCGACGCGACTACGTGCGAGACACGCATTGCCGTGAATGCTACTGTGCGGCTCTGAAAGAGTACCGGGTGAAACGAAAACAAAAGGTTCCGGGGCGCAATACAGGTGGATACACAATGGGTCTGTTACAAACTGTATTAGTAATACAGAAACATGAGTAATACAGTATTACTCATGTTTCTCAACAAAAACTCAATTTGCCGTTTCTTTATGTTATATCATGATGAACAGTCGTTTCACTGAGCCAACCTCAACAAATCATCACGCAGCACATCTGAAACTTTATTTACTTTTTAAGATAGGAGGAGGAGACAGTCTTTTCAACTCGGAGACAGTCGAAGGTACTGCATTTGGTCTTTATTTGATGTAGGGTTGTCACGATACCAGAATTTCAGTAGTCGATACCAATACCTGTGAATTTCCACGATTTTAGATACTAATTCGATACCACGATTTTTTTTTTAAACAGGACCCATGTACTTTTAAATTCACTCATTTATTGAAAACTGCTTCAAAATGTCAAGTATTTAATACCACTGTGCTTCAACATCTTTTTGCACATAATTTAAATTGCAGTACCAGCTGCCAACAGGTAACTATACATTCAAAAAAGAACAGCAGTGGCCTATAGCCATCCAGTATAAAAACAAACAATACTGTGCTTATAAATATGGTCATAAATAACAATAGTCAACTATTTGACATTCAAAAAAGAACAGCAGTGGCATGGAGCCTTCAAGTATATAAAACAAACAATATTGTTTTTCTTATAAATATGCAAATAAATAACAAAACAACAGTGGTGTGGAGCCTGATCTCACAAAACTAAAACCTCTAATACCAGTTTCCAACAGGCATAACTTAAGGATTTTTGAACTTCTTTGTCAGTTCCAGGTTTTTTGAAAGGAACACCAACATGTCAATGTTTTCTTGGGTCAGTCTTGACCGTCTTGGACTGGCAATCAAGCCAGAAGTACTGAAAACTCTCAGAAGCACAACTTGACGCAGCAATGCACAGATACTTTCTTGCAAAAATCAGAGAGCTGAGTGTGTGACTTTCTTCCTTCTTCTCCTTGTCTGGCTCACACTGTAAAGGAGAAAGAAAAACTTTTAGTTTAAATAACATAAGGTAAGAGACTGTCAGACAGTATCTCATCATGCCACCTTACGTATAATGAGGCAGACCGTATCGTTACATTAAACATCTACACGAGGGAGCGACTGAGCGAGAGAGTAGAAGCCTGCGCGGCTGCGCGCCAGCCGACTCTCATGCCCAAATGACGGAACGGAACATAGGCATATTCGGGTTAACGTATAACGTGACACAACAGCGATAGTAAACGGAAACTCACTCACCTTGAATTCTCTAAACAAGTCGGGGTGCCTGTCCTGAGGTGTTTGGCCAGGTTTGACGTGTTTCCTCCTTTCGTTTGAAACTTCGGAGGCACTGTTTGCATGTCGGCTTGTTTGAGTCTAGAATTGCTCCGGATTCATCCGCCTCGAATGAAAAATATTTCCACACGCGACTCTTAGCACCTGTCTTGTCGACGAGCCGATGTGTGTCACCTGCTGAAGCCATTTTTTTCCGAAGACGGCAGGTTTTCTTCTTCAGCGCCGCTGACTGCTCTGTGTTGCTCACACGCGTATACTGCCCCCTTCAGTTCCGCCAAGAATCGACACGGCTCGCCGAGTGAAAAGTTGTATATTCGCTTCTGACGTTACCAGAAAAAAGCAAGTATCGAATTATTTTTTTCGTGTCGGCATCGAATTGGTACCGAAGTATCGGTTCTTGTGACAACCCTATTATAGACTCATTTGAGCACAGGATGTTAAAGTTAACATTATAACCTCATTGGAGCACAGGATGTTAAAGCTAACATTATAACCTCATTGTAGCACACAACCGTAGCACCAGTTCTGACTAGTTTCTGCTTCTACACATAGTGGTCAAGACAACACCATATTAATTTATATGGTTCTTTCTAAATCAGACTCTGTTGGCGTGGCTTCTTTTTTACCATACTAACCTAGACTGAAGCCTCACCTGGGTCCAGCATGCATGTCCATTTACCTTGTCATTGTGAATAACCCTGAACCTCTAACACTCTTTGATTCCTGCTCCTAGCCCTGTAACCCCGACACCGAGTCCTCAAAATGAAACTTCCTCAACCTGCAAATGGTAAGTAGACTAGTGACCAGGACAAGATGAGTCTATCAAGGACCATTTTCACAGTGCTGTCACAGCATGGCAATCACAACTGTCGCCTTTATTAATGTAGACCTGCACATTGTCTTGAAATATCAAGATCCGTCCTTTGATGGCTACTAGAAGGCTTAAAGGTCACTGTAGTGACCATTTGCAAACTCCTTTGATGTAGCTTCAGAAAGAATATTTCTGAGGAGGATGATTGATCTAATTTTCGTTTGCCATTCTGCTGTATAATAAAGGAAATATATTATTATGCATTCACAAAAGTCGCAAGCAATTATGTGTGATGACTTCACTCCCAGATGGTGCTCTCCATATTATTCATGTTTGGACCGATGACTCTTGGACTGGTGACGTGGTCACATCAAAGGGTTTGAGGTGAGCAGGTGTACTACAGGATGGGACAAGGATGTCACACAGTGGGTAGAGGTCGCTGCCTCTGTTGGTCAAAGAGAATATATGTCCATAATATCCAATATCTTTTGGATCAAATTTCAAAGGCAGGCAAGAGTCTTTGTTTTATTAGAGGTATGTAGGAGATATCTGTCCATGAGCAAAATCAGATGTACTGAACACCACTCCTCTGCTCTATGAGCGGTTCCCTGTAAACAGGTTCACCTAGGAAATAAATAAATATGTTCTCTGTTTTAAGACCAAATCTATGTTTGAGCCCCTCCGTGCGATGGACCAATGTTCTGCTCTGATCTGCTTTGAGGAGAAAGACATCAGTCACCCATCCAATGACCCCAAACCAGGAAGAAATGGAAATGCTGCTTTAATGGATTCTATATTCTGATTAATTTGTATTTCAAACACTTTGGTCAAGGCGAATAAGTGAACAAAGTGGATATCTAAATTGGATGCCAGACTATGGAATTACATATTCCCTGCAACCCCCTAAAGAGTCTGTTTCTCTGGTACCTCATAAACACTTCAACATCACAATGCACAATACCTCCCAAACTATGTTGTAGTAATAGCAGAGAATCTTCCATTCATTTGATTTATGCAAGCACTCAAATAATCAGAAATAAAAGAAGTGAAATGGTGGTGGAGGACACACACACTGGTTAATGTATTTCAATAAAACATTGACTATCACACATTCCATGAATCCAAAAGTCTGGTTACCAATTTGAAGAGCAAATATATATTCGATTATATTCGATATATTTGATTACCTAATTAGTCAACTTCTAGCTTTCATCCTTTCTCCTTTTCCCTATTGTTCTCTTAAAACAACAGGGCTGAAGTGGCTTTCAATTATTACTGACTATTCTTAAATAGCATTGACCTTTGCTGCAAGAAAAGCATACTGACATGAGACTTCCATATTAAGAACTATAGCATTTTAATATATAAATAGCTCATTATAAACGTGTTGATTCTTATTTCAAAAGTGTGATTGTATTTAATCGAAAATATATTTGATATTCCTCATGCAGTCATGTTATTTCTATGACTCTATTATAAGGGCACTAGGAATAAAGGACAGGGTTATACTACAGTTGTTAGTCGCTATACGTTGTCTAGAACCTTGTTTCACAAACAGAGCCAGGTTCAGAAACCATGGAGAACCTCAAAGCTTTACAGCACATCCAACCCTGCCAGCGTGAGGGTTAGGGTCCTGGCCTGTGTAGTCACTGAGCCAACCAGACCACAGAGAACAGGGAACAACACAGGGAATTCTCCACCCAAAAGCACCTTAAAGTCTAACTCTGTAGAGGGATAAATACCGGAGCAGTTTTGAAAAGAAGTTTCAGAAATATCTGCTAAATTAACAGAGAGCAATGTCACCTGTTATCTGCTCAGTGATTGGTTTAGGAGGAGTCAATCTTTACATGTCTAAGATAGTGGAACAACTCAGACTGAATTATGAAGGGGAATTAAATAGAAATTCAGGATGGTTATCAGGACATTTTTCTGGCCTAGTTTTCTGGAATGTTCCCCATCGCAAGCTTCAGCTGCACTGAATAATATTGATCACCGGACTTGAGCTGTCGAACAGTCGCTGCCCATGGACCTGAACTCCCCCTCCTTAGTAAAGCCTTTTGGCTGCCTCTGCTCTCTATACACACACCTTAAAATAGACAGCCTTAAAATCCACACACACCTTTTAAATAGACAAACCTTCAATGCACAGACCTTAAAATACACACACCTTTAAAATACACACACACCTTAAAATACACCCTTAAAATACACACACACCTTTAAAATACACACACCTTAAAATACACACACACCTTTAAAATACACACACACCTTAAAATACACCCTTAAAATACACACACACCTTTAAAATACACACACCTTAAAATACACACACACCTTTAAAATACACACACCTTAAAATACACACACACCTTTAAAATACACACACCTTAAAATACACACACACCTTTAAAATACACAGAAATATGATGTTGATCTTTCTGTGTGTTGTCTCCAAACCCCCGGGGAGAGAATGTCCAGACGGTGTCACTGGAGCCGGGGAGACGGGACTCCCCTCGAGGGCAGGAGCCACGAGACATCAGTCAATGTTCTCATTTCATACTGGAGCTAGCTGTCAATCGCTCTCTGTGTGCTTGTATGTATGCATGTGTGTGTATGTGTGTGTGAGTGTGTGTGTGTGTATGTGTTGGAGTGTGTGTGCGTGTGTGCTTGTGTGTGCGTGTGGGTGTGTGTGTGTAAACAACATAACATAATGCCCAACACCATAATGTGAGATTTAAGTATGAGTATGCTTTAGTACTGTAGGCCTACATGTTTCACTGTGCATTCGCATAAAATCGTAAAACGATACACACGTACAGTATATTGTAGTATACTGTATGTCTACAGTATACTGTAGTATACTGTAGACCTACAGTATACTGTAGACGTACAGTATACTACAGTATACTGTAGACGTACAGTATACTACAGTATACTACATGCACACTAACATGCACACTCACATGTACGCTAACATGCACACTCACATGTACACTAACTTGCACACTAACATGCACATGACATGCACACTCACATTCACACTAACATGCAGACAACATGTACACTCACATGCACACTACATGCACACTAACATGATACTAACATGCACACCGACATGCACACTAACATGCACTGCAACATGTACACTAACATGCACACCAACTTGTACACTGACATGCACACTAACATGCACATTAACATGCACACATGGGGGCACTAACATACCATGTAACTGTGGAAACACCATGAGTTATTTTTCCTTTTTTTGGACCTTTTCAGAAGATTAAAGCCATCCATCACATGCTCCAGGTCAGAGATCAGGTTATTCAATATTTGTCCTATCAATATTTTTGCTGTGTTCACTCTTCTCTGAGAACATTGAACGTGTTAACTGGTTAGTGCAGATGATGTTGTTTACTACTTTTGAATCGGCCAATGAGTTGTTAATAAAACATGTATTCAAAATATAAACACATTATGAAGATGAACTGTAGCCATGAACAACCGAACAAAGGGGACATTTAATGGCTGATGATTTAGGACAATCAAATTTCTTACCATTGACTTAGAAAGGTGGCAGGTCGTTCTGCATCCAGCTACTGCTAACTATCTGAAGGCCATGAGAGGAACCACCTGCTGAGTCTTTACTGCCTCAAACAGATATTCACGGCTCCCGCCTGGTTAAGAATCGACTCTCAAGTAGATTTTGTCGCAGGCTAATAGACCCTTCTCAAAGAGGACACGCACAGGTGCTGCTCCTCGTGCTAATTATGTACCAGGTCACGGGTAGTAGATTGAACCGGTGACACACATAGAGGAACCTGTCTCTCTGCCCCGGTGTTGGGGGGACTTTGTCCGGTGTCCATGTGAGCTGTCTCTGCTGGTTTAGTTCTCCACCTGCGTCCTCTTTCGTCTTCCAGAGTAGCAGAGCCATAATAAGTGTTCTGAGCGACACCTGTCCTCAGTGAACAACATCTACACCGGGGTGTCTTCAGCAGACACGCTGGCAGGAGCTGGAACAGGTGAGGTATGTGACCCCCCAGGGCAGAACAAATCCATGAAGAGACTCATAGCCAGTATGAATATGGATGAGACGTGAGCTATTATTCATATATTAATAGTGTTCTTTTAAAACATGAACATCAACCAATTTCACTATGAGTACAGCAATTCCCTTATAGTATGATGCATTTCCATCTTGGAGATAATAGTTAACATCATCCATTAATGCATCCTCAGTAAAACTGAGGATGTAATAATGTCAACAAAAAAATAATGTATGTATAACATTAGCTTATTGCTATTATATTTCTGATCGTTAGGCAGACATAAAGGTTGTTGATTGAAGACAATTTAAATAGCTTTGTGATTAGTCACATATTTTTCCTATTGAGTTCTTACAAGCTAAACTCTGGTAATGCCCTTATTTTTATAAAAATATTTATGTGCAGCACTTTTTCCATTCCAGACACTGGGGACAGGCCTCAAAAGACGCTTTATGTCCTTATCTGACTTTAAACCTTTACTGCAGCAGAGGAGATCCACTGCGCTTTGCTCAGCAACTTTCTCAAGGATACTAAAGCTCTGCACTTGTCCTCCCTGAGACCTCCAACACAGGACTCACCTAAAAGGCACAGCCGCAAACGGCTTCCAAAGAACAGAGAAGGAGAGTACATCGGGTGAAACATCAGCAACATACACTTTTGTGTGTTTGTTCCCTGGAGACTCTGTTTGTCGTTTCCTTAGGTAGTAAATTAATAAG
Source organism: Pollachius pollachius (assembly GCF_949987615.1). Classification (NCBI taxonomy): domain Eukaryota; kingdom Metazoa; phylum Chordata; class Actinopteri; order Gadiformes; family Gadidae; genus Pollachius; species Pollachius pollachius. The sequence goes on along the minus strand of NC_136938.1, from coordinate 29,139,937 downwards.
ACACATAAGTCATATTTCATCCGGAAGATGTCCTTAAACATTTTTGAATGATTATTTTTAATTGCTAAAATACTATTTGTGTAAACCACGCAAAAGAGATCTTCATGTGTGTCCATGTCGCAACACAACCTTTAGACATATTTAAGAGTGTACACTTAAAATATAACTTGCATAATGTATATCATCAATGTTTATGATTCTTTAAATATGCCTATAAACCAAGATAAAGTACCAATAAAACAAAACAATAAACACACAGATTCAAAACACAAAAATCCGTATTTTACACCACACCTGTTCCTCTACAGCGCCCTTTATAGCACTAAAGTCTTATTTCAGCCTCAATGGGGAGACAATTATTAATATAAAGACTGAGCAGGCAGGTGTGTCCCCACATGGAAACACATTGTGTGTCCCCACATTGAAACACATTGTGTGTCTCCACACATGGAAACACATTGTGTGTGTCCACACATGGAAACACACACGCCTTTCCGAAACATCTCGACTCAAAGCCCTCGCTGGTCAAGAACCCTTCAGCGATGGACGATGAGCAGCCCGTTTAACTCATTGAGAATTGAAAGGTCCTAAGCAGTAATTTGTGACTATTTTGGACGTTCAGAATAAGCCGATAATAACGGACTATGGCCGCCGCTCAGCGTAATCACACACATTGTTCTTGCAAGGACTGAGGCGACTCTACCATGGGGATGCATCTAAACACACAAAACATTTGTATAAGGACTTAACCAAAAACAGACGTTGTCTCACAGAGTGATGTTAAAGATGGTTAAACAACGAGTGTTTAATGACTGCCATCCGCCTGGTGGACTGGTTTGGTCTCCCCTACCGGTGGACTGGTTTGGTCTCCCCTGCTGGTGGACTGGTTTGGTCTCCCCTACCGGTGGACTGGTTTGGTCTCCCCTGCTGGTGGACTGGTTTGGTCTCCCCTACCGGTGGACTGGTTTGGTCTCCCCTGCTGGTGGACTGGTTTGGTCTCCCCTACCGGTGGACTGGTTTGGTCTCCCCTGCTGGTGGACTGGTTTGGTTTCCCCTGCTGGTGGACTGGTTTGGTCTCCCCTGCCGGTGGACTGGTTTGGTCTCCCCTACCGGTGGACTGGTTTGGTCTCCCCTGCCGGTGGACTGGTTTGGTCTCCCCTGCCGGTGGACGTGTTTAGGGTTCCCCTGCCGGTGGACTGGTTTGGTCTCCCCTGCCGGTGGACTGGTTTAGGGTTCCCCTGCCGGTGGACTGGTTTAGGGTTCCCCTGCCGGTGGACTGGTTTAGGGTTCCCCTGGGTGCAGTGGTCCCTTCACCTCCACACTGGGCTGCAGTCTGTCCACCTCCACCATCTGATGGAGGTCTAAATCCTTCACACTCCACCTTTAAGCACTATTGGGTTCAGTTCTTAATAGCTCATCTTTAATACAGAATGGTAAATGCTCTCCTGGGAACATGTATCTAATCCTATTTTAGTGTATTTTGGTGTTTCCGGTTTTAGATTATAGTCTTTACCATACAATTATAACTTTGATTATTCAATAAGGTCTATTACTTCAGAGGTGTAGTTCAGTCCCGGTGTAGCTCATGACTCTAATCACTGGTACTGGCACACCCATGATTAACTTAATGTGCTGCACCTGTTCGTCCCAACTGCTGCGCCTCTGTGATGAAGCCTGTTGAGCCGGACGTGGAGAGGCTGTCTCACTATATAGGCACACTAGACCCATAACCCAAACCCCTATAACCCAAACCCCATAACCCACAACCCCAAAACCCACAACCCCCAACACCCACAACCCCCATAACCCTCAAGCCCCATAAACCACAGCCCTCTAGCCCTACAGCCCTACAGCCCTACAGCCCTCTAGCCCTACAGCCCTCTAGCCCTACAGCCCTACAGCCATACAGCCCTACAGCCCTCTAGCCCTACAGCCCTACAGCCCTCTAGCCCTACAGCCCTCTAGCCCTACAGCCCTACAGCCATACAGCCCTACAGCCCTCTAGCCCTACAGCCCTCTAGCCCTACAGCCCTCTAGCCCTACAGCCCTACAGCCCAGTAGCCCTACAGCCCAGTAGCCCTACAGCCCAGTAGCCCTCTAGCCCTACAGCCCTCTAGCCCTACAGCCCTACAGCCCTACAGCCCTCTAGCCCTACAGCCCTCTAGCCCTACAGCCCTACAGCCCTCTAGCCCTACAGCCCAGTAGCCCTACAGCCCTACAGCCCTACAGCCCTACAGCCCTACAGCCCTCTAGCACTACAGCCCTACAGCCCTACAGCCCTACAGCCCTACAGCCCTACAGCCCTCTAGCCCTGCAGCCCTACAGCCCAGTAGCCCTACAGCCCTACAGCCCTACAGCCCTACAGCCCTCTAGCCCTACAGCCCTACAGCCCTCTAGCCCTGCAGCCCTCTAGCCCTACAGCCCAGTAGCCCTACAGCCCTACAGCCCTACAGCCCTCTAGCCCTACAGCCCTACAGCCCTACAGCCCAGTAGCCCTACAGCCCTACAGCCCAGTAGCCCTACAGCCCTACAGCCCTACAGCCCTCTAGCCCTACAGCCCTACAGCCCTACAGCCCTCTAGCCCTACAGCCCTACAGCCCTACAGCCCTCTAGCCCTACAGCCCTACAGCCCTTGTGTATCATCAGCCCTGAGGAAAGGGTTCTGACGTCCGATCCGAACAGAGGGAATGTGGATCACAGACTCTTTGATCCTCCGTGGATACTGATGGGAACACAAGGAGAAAAACGTCAAAATGTAAAACTTGCTAAATCATGTTCGGCTCATGAATATTTAACTACTGAGGTTTTCTATTATTTTACCGATCAAACATCTGCTACTTCTCTTTATAACAAAAGTCATAGCCTGATATACAGCAATTGTGTATTTGTGTCCAACTCATAAAAACTGAAAAACTTAACAATGAAAGTTCTAAAACCGCAACAATAATCTACAACTATGAGCAGTGCTCATCATGTCAGAGGTAAGCAGAGGTAAACGGATGCTTCAGCATGTGTCTGCTTCCGCTGACAGCATTCGATGCTGAACCGACAGACTCCGAAGCGTCCCGGCCCCTGAGCCGAGGGCCGTGACCTTCGACCTGGCAGTGAGGCATAGCGGCCCAGAGGTTAACGTAATGGAAATGGAAACATGTCCTGTTGACTCTGCGCCCCGATCCACCACTGTGTGAGGAGCCCAGCTCAGATGAAGCATATTGACTGTGAAGGTGAGTTCACCAGCTACCAATTAAAGTGATTGAGAGAGAGGTGAGCTGGTTCAGGGTTGATTACAGCGACTAACCGATGTGGCTCAGTTGTGATGCTGGCCGCTCCTTCAGCTGATAACACTGGGCTGGTGGGAGTAATGGAACAATGAAAAGCAACGTTAGTCAACATTCATTTGTGAAGGATTGATGTTGAATTAGTACTCTCTGTAAATAAGAATATCTAATCATAATACTAGCAAATCATAAAATAATCATGATCACCATCATTATAGCTGCAATGGAGAATGGAATTGTAAACACGTAAAGCCCGACTGCCAATAGGCTCTCCAACACACACTCTGACAGTTAAGCCCAGTCTGTTGAAACCCCTGGACCAATGACAATGACACGCAGAAGGACACATTGTCCTGCCGTATCTTGCTAATCCAAAGTGTGTGTGTGTAGGCTAAGTGTGTATATAGTGTGTGTAGTGTGTGTATATAGGCTAGAGAAAAGATTGATCGCTTTGTTTACCACATTTCCTCATTGTCTTCAGCAGCCTTATGTTCCTTAAATATTGTAGAATACCCGCTGATACTGTTAACAAGGTATTCTCATCTATTATATCCACAAGAATGTTATATCTTATAATAATACGATGAACAATATTGAAGCATGCTACATAAACCTTTCCTACTGTAGCAATGAATATATATATATTCTAAGGTATATATGTTTTAGTCTCACATGATTTAATCCTGTGATTGGACACAAAGATATTATGCATACACTGCATCCTGGGGTGGCTAACATTGCATTAGTATTCTGATACTTTAAAGAAGCAGTTCACAGTTAAAGGACCTCTCTGATGCATGGGCCGCACAAGCCTGGTGACGGCCCCTAGTGACGGCCCCTGGTGATGGCCACTAGTGACGGCCCCTAGTGACGGTCCCTAGAGACGGCCCCTAGCGACGGCCCCCGGCGACGGCCCCTGGTGACGGCCCCTAGTGACGGCCCCTAGTGACGGCCCCTGGTGATGGCCCCTGGTGACGGCCCCTAGTGACGGCCCCTAGTGACAGCCCCTGGTGACGGCCCCTGGTGACAGCCCCTAGTGACGGCCCCTAGTGACGGCCCCTGGCGACGGCCCCTGGCGACGGCCCCTGGTGACGGCCCCTGGTGACGTCCCCTAGTGACGGCCCCTGGCGACAGCCCCTAGTGACGGCCCCTGGTGACGGCTCCTAGTGACGGCCCCCTGGTGACGGCCCCTAGTGACGGCCCCTGGTGACGGCCCCTACTGCGGCCCCTGGTGACGGCCCCTAGTGACGGCCCCTAGTGACGGCCCCTGGTGACAGCCCCTAGTGATGGCCCCTGGTGACGGCCCCTGGTGACGGCCCCTAGTGACGGCCCCTGGTGACGGCCCCTGGGGACAGCCCCTGGTGACGGCCCCTAGTGACGGCCCTGGTGACAGCCCCTAGTGATGGCCCCTGGTGACAGCCCCTAGTGACGGCCCCTGGTGACAGCCCCTAGTGACGGCCCCTGGGGACAGCCCCTAGTGACGGCCCCTGGGGACAGCCCCTAGTGACGGCCCCTGGGGACAGCCCCTAGTGACGGCCCCTGGGGACAGCCCCTAGTGACGGCCCCTGGGGACAGCCCCTAGTGACGGCCCCTGGGGACAGCCCCTGGTGACGGCTCCAAACCGAGCTCTCTGTGTCTTGTTGTGACCTTTCCTCGCTTCACCTTTCTTCAGTAGGTCACCATAGAGGAAGTGGCCGGTGACTTTCAGAATGTCAGCGCTTACTCTGAAAATACTGAAACTTGATTTACAATTCAAATGAATAGTACAATAATAGAAAATATAAATGGAGCAACAAAGATATATACACAACAAAAAGAGGCCATGTTGTGTTTCAATGTCCGTTTATCTATGTTTCTACAAATTTTCCTGTCTACAAATTTTAAATCATGAAATGATAGTAATTGTTTGCCTCTTCAGTTGCTTACATCGATTTTGTGCGTGGCATTTTGTTATATTGGTCCAAATTGGGCTCAGAGTTTTAATTGATCATACATATGACCAAAGGAAGCAATCAGTCTTCAGGGAATCTATATAACGTAGTAAACAACAAAGCCTGTTGTGAGACAGAGTTCTGCTACACAGATCAATTCCTAGATTGATGCAACAGATTAGCTTTAGACACATACTTGGTTTACATAATGTAAGACTCTGGAAGAACAAAAATCAAGTATTCCCCTTGCAGTTGATGAAGGTTGCTTCCTCACTTTTCCGTCACTTTATAACAAAATAATTAACACACCTTCCAGAAAGTCCTTTGTCTGTAGCTTGCAACCCAAAAGAAAAGGTTTGTGTTACTTTTATTTTTGATACAGATATTAATACTTTTTAATCAGTCACACTCTAATCAAAGCCGCGAAATTCCCCATATGCCTGTGTTGACTTAAATATATATTTCTATGCTTAATGTATGAGGGCTTATCCTTCTTCCCTTTCCTTAACCCTTGAGATTGTTCAGCCTCATTTTAGAGGTCAAAAGTCATAGTTATAGCTCTAATAAGTTTTAGCTCTAGTCAGTTATAGCAGGGGTCGGAGGCTGGAGGCTATGCAGGAGGCTATGATGGTCAGGACCTCTGTGATACAGTGTTTTGTACAAGCTGTCCAGAAGAAACAGTCTGCCTCATACCAGTACGTATGGTTGATATGTATTAGATAAATTGCATCATGTATTCTGAAGGATGTTTAGGTTTGGATGACTTGTAGAACGGTAGAAAGTGGATTTGCACAAGGGTTGGTCTGTGTCTTAAACCACTCTTAATGTATGTATTAAATGTATTAAACCTATCATTATGTATAATAATGTGTTGTAAATTCCCAGCCTGTGTTTGATAATGTAACTGACCATTATTAAAGTCATTATATCCATTAAATGAAATGCTTTGAACGGTAGTAGGTAGACCTGTTCATCATAGCATTAAGGCTGACCTTGAGGCCAGCTCCTGGAGGTTCTGTCCTGCTGGCGGTTTGACTACTAGAGGAGATCTTCTGAGACTGTTGAATGGATAGAATCTGAATTGTCGCACGCAAATTGGATCGAATTTGGGTTTTGGATCTGTGTTGTTGTATCATTGTAACAGGGTTCACTGAGCGCTTGGACACCGGGTTTGCATTTGTAATCCAAAGACTGTTTATTTCAGTCCCCAGCAGTTCAACACAACACAAGTCCGTAAACATAAATCATAACTCGGCTCCAACGCGGTCCCGGGGTGCGTCCCTGGCGATCTCTGGTAGCGATCGCCTCTCTCTCTCTGCTCCCCATTCTCCCTAATACAAACAAAGCAGGCACATAAACACACACTCCCTGATTGGCCTGATGGCGAGCAGGTGCCCGCCATCAGGCCCAACCCCCAGCTGATCCGGTGCTCCCAACCTGCTCATACTCCCCCTGCAGGCCAGACGCCGCACGTCCCCTCACAATCATTCATGGGGAATAGTTGGATTTTAATTGTCTCAACATGTTGCAGGTGAGATGGGCCAGAAGTATTTAAATGCTCTGTTTCCTACGATGTGTTGAAAGGTGAGATGGACCAGAAGCCTCATAGCTATGATTGCTCTTATCGGCGAGTCGACAGCAATCATAGCTATTTCCTTTTCTGGCAGGAATACCTTTAAAAGGGCAAGGGCTCGGTAGCTAGGAATTTACAGCGGCACCCTAGTTAATCACCACCAATCACCACAGCATCAAACCAAAATAAGTCACATCACATCTCTCTTCACTGCCGCTGCAATATTGGCAGAAAAGCTTTGGGAGAAAAAGGACCTTTAAGCGATAGATTGTGTTGACAGTGGGGGATGTGTAGTCACCAACTCCACTTCAGCGTCTCGGTGACGACCAACCACATCCTGCCCTTCAGCTCCAACATGGAGCCCGGGGCTACCAGCAGGGGGCCGTTGGAAGCCCTGGAGAGGGGGGGCTCAGAGCCAATAGTTCTTGGTTCTTAAAATTTCTGACCCCCCCCCCCCCCCCCCCCCCCCCATTCTTGAGATGGTCATTAACCCCTAAAGGGCAGACATGGTGACCCCTTGTCCTGAAGTTTAACTGCCTCGCTCTCCCCTGGTTGGGGCTGTTGGTTGAACTGATCAAATCAAAGCTCTTCCTGAGTCTGGGAATGGGGTCGATTGAGTGGCGACCCCATATTCAAATAGAATTTGAGTGTTAATAGACTGCAAAATGGAAAATACGCTCAGAGATCCGTCCATATTCGACCGTTTGCACACGAGACACACACTGAAGGGGCATACGTGTCCCCACACACAGACGCACACGCACACACAAAGACACGCATTACATGCGCGAGGATTATTAACAGTGCTGAGACCGTGGACCAAACGCAGCCTTCTCCGCCGGTAGAGAGTCCTCGGTCCCTTGTTAGACGCTCTGTTGAGCACTCGCTATGCTGTACTCCCTCCGCCAGACGACACATCTGTGGCTGAGCGCCGTCTGCTCACTCCAGCTGTGGAGATACCTCGCCCCGTGACCTCGGGAACGCAGCCTGCTGCTGCCGTTGAAGATCCGCTTTTATACACCTGGCATCTTGACTCGTAATGCAGAAAAACATCTACACATAAAACAAAGCTAGGAACAGGTGCTGCCAAGCTCCTTAACTGACTGCATCATGTCTTCATCAAATCTGCCATTTAGTGGTTTTAGATTCATTAATCATACTTCTTGGTACATCATACCAACCGTAATTTCCTCTTCCTGTGTCCAGATACCAGCGACAGTAAACAGCATAACACAACCAGCGGTGTGTTTCTGTTGGAAGCTTCGCCATCTGACGAACACAACATTAACCCTGCTAGATCCTGGGGCTTAATGACCTCGGAGAGGTAGCACCCCCTAGGGTGTCTCCATGGCCTCCAGGGGGACACTCAGGTCAAATGGCATTCGTTCCACCCCATGTTCTAAACTGGTCCCCACTGGAGGTGGAGGTAATAGTGATTAGAAAGGTGCAGCGTCTGGTGGAAGTGTCTTCCTACTGTAACCGACTGGTGCTACCGCTAAGTATGTTCCTGGGGTACACCTCACATCAGCAGACAATACATTGAAGCTTATAACGGAAAACCAGCCCATTGTACCTAATATGAAAGTCTTTTTTTTATAAATATCTGTGTTGAACAATAAGTTTGTATCAAGCCTTTCTGCTATGATATCATTAGCACAAGGCACAGATCTTTGTGTATATAGTGTATATATACAGCGGCCAGTCTACAACTGACTATAATTTAGAAGTTACTAATGCTGGCCGAGTTTGCGTTGGCCAACTCTTACAGATCCCGACAAGATTGGTCGAAATAAAAGTGAAATGCCCGGTTTACACAGATCTGAGTTTCTTACCTTCAGACTTTAGATTGTATTTGTTTATTCTTCCTAAAAACGTTTAACAGGTAGAGAATGTTAAATCATTAATTTTAATGAATCCAAAATAATACAACCTACGAGATTTTGAAGGATTATGGAAGACAGTTTATTTTTTTTTAGGATTCACAGATAACCAAAGGAAAGCCTTACAAAATAGAATGCAATATTACATTTATAACAGACTGTTTCAAATTGCTGGAAAGCTTGTGATGGGGTTTGGGATTCTAGGATTTCTTCTATAAATGTAATTTCTTTTCTCGGTTACGTCTCTATCCAAAGCCAATCAAATAAAACAATATCAACTTGGCTTCATTCTTTGCCAAGAAGCAGTGAGGTTGCATTGCATGAACAGAAATAAATAAAATAACATTTCTATTTTAATCTCCCAGGGAATGGCTTCCACTGTTTGATAAGCTTCTTTGGCAAAAACTAAGTTATTGTGTGAGAAAAAAATAATGCAGTATAGCTCTATGTTAAGTTTCACAAAATTACTTTAATAATATTGCAAAAGGCTTCCCAACTTCATATATTTTTGACAACATCCAATCTGATAACGATTCGCCTGATTAAAGTGTTGAGATGCCAGACATATCTCCCCAAAAAGGTTTGGAGAGACAGATGAAAGAGTTCATGGTGGGTGATACTGTAGCAGGACTACAGTATAGTAGACTTATAGAATATATCATATATATAGTAGGCCTGTTGGTCAGTGGGAGCCACCAGCTGACCAACAGGCCTCTCTACTATACTGTAGCAGGACTACAGTATAGTAGACCTATAGGATATATAATATATAGTAGGCCTGTTGGTCAGTGGGAGCCACCAGCTGACCAACAGGCCTCTCTACTATACTGTAGCAGGACTACAGTATAGTAGACCTATAGAATATATAATATATATAGTAGGCCTGTTGGTCAGTGGGAGCCACCAGCTGACCAACAGGCCTCTCTACTATACTGTAGCAGGACTACAGTATAGTAGACCTATAGAATATATAATATATATAGTAGGCCTGTTGGTCAGTGGGAGCCACCAGCTGACCATCAGGCCTCTCTACTATACTGTAGCAGGACTACAGTATAGTAGAGAGGCCTGTTGGGCAGTGGGAGCCACCAGCTGACCAACAGCCCTCTCTACTATACTGTAGTCCTGCTACAGTATAGTAGAGAGGCCTGTTGGTCAGTGGGAGCCACCAGACTGGCTTCACTCCATGTCAACACATGAGTTCACGCATGAGGCTGCAGGATTCTGCTGCTGCTCTGTGATTCCTTTCCTTTTAGATCACCTTTAAAGGTCCTCCTTTGTTGCACTTCAAATTGAGTAATATTTTTCAGAGGGAATAAGTATCCACTACAGCGGTGTTTTACAGCCATCGTTACACCCTGGTAGTCCTACAGGCGGCTGAACGCTGCTGGGTGGGATGATACAATAATGGAAAAAGGATATTGATGATCGACAATAATTATAAACTATTACTATTGTTCAGTAAATAAAGAATGATGGCTTGTTATTATTTTGAAAAATTGTTTAGCCATCATATTTTTATATTGTAATGTTTTCATTGATTTTGTGCGGTTGGGAGACCCCGTTACCTGCACTGCTTGAGGTGGTCACTACAGTGGGGGGGCACTCTCATCCGCCACCGCAGGTCTTCACATCAGTTCTTTACCGTTGGTCCATGAAGGTCTTGATGACGTTGAGTGTCTTAAGGTCAAAGCCACCGGCCCACATGTCCACGTTCCATTTAGAGGATTCTCATGTCAGGACTTTCAGAAAAAAACCCTACGACATGATAGAACCTCGTTCCTCTATTCCTCCATTCCTGCATTAACTCATCCTAAACTCAGGGTTTAAGTCCAGATAACATTATTCATATATCCAATAGAACAGTTTCCTTGAAATAAAAAGGCTATGAGGTTTGAAACGGGGAGATAGTTTTGACACCGCTCCAAAACACACAATTCACCGTCTGTCCGCCCTCAAACAGAACCAGAAGGCTCATTTATATTCAGACCATATTTAGGCACCGACTCGAATTCCTGGCAACTCGGAACTCTTAACAGAAGTTTAACTTAGCCCACAAATCCAATATAGCCAGGGTCAGGTGTTTCTGAATACAATTACATGTACAGAGAGTGTGTCACTGGGCTGTTGGATGTGAAGGATGACTAGCGATTACAGAAACACAGGTGAGATGCAACGTGACGCTTCCCGGTGTAATTATCAGGAGTACTTCTGCGCAGAATGACTGTTTGCTCGCATCCTCATGAATCACATGCACACGCATCCTCATGAATCTCATGGAAGTCTTGTGAAATTAGATCCAGATGCTTGCACCCACTCAAACACACAAGCACACACACACACACACACACACACACACACACACACACACACACACACACACACACACACACACACACACAAGCACACAAGCACATACACACACACACACACACACACACACACACACACACAAGCACACACACACTAACACACACACACAAACACAAGTGTGTGCATTCCCACCCATGCATACGCATACACTCACACACTTCATTTTGAGTGTGTGCTCTGACAGAGTTCCTGACAGAGAAGCGTCTCCAGGAGGAGAGGAGGTGACAGCTTGGGCATAATTAGAATTAATGGACGGACCTGGAATAGGGAAATGAGCCATCACAACACACATCATCCCAGATTATGGATCGCTTATCCAGTCCTCATACTGGCCAACCACCAGCGTGCCAACGAGAGAACCAAGGGAAAGAGAGTGCGTGTGTGTGTGTGTGTGTGTGTGTGTGTGTGTGTGTGTATGTATATGTGTGCATCTGTGTGTGTCGATCACTGTCTCGTTGGGATCTGTTAGAGGCAGCTGCAGGGATAAAACAACATGAGATGCAGTATTTCTTTAGAATAAGAAATGCAGTAGGAAAAAAATATTTAAAAAGGCAGAATAAAAATAAAAGACTTTATAACTTTAAACTACATAAAAGCCTTGTAAATAATCCCCAATTTATTACTATCTCCAGTCCTATGTCCAATCCTGAGTAGTCTGTGTTTGTGAAGGTCTCCTCAAGTCCTGTGTATCACACATCACTCATGTTCAGTTCAGATCTGATAATGCACTTTTATAATATGGGCTCAGCTCAACAAGGGTCTGGTGAGTAGACACAGAGATAGAATTGAAGTGAAGTTATTCATACTTTGAAGCTAGAAAAGCCATTCAACCTCAAACACATCGTAGTCTATAAAACATTGTGTTCATTTGCATGAAGGTGGTCATGCTTGGTAGAATTGAGGTGTTATTTTACTTCACTCAATTTAATGCTCCATGTCTTTTTTCATTGCACATTGGAGCTTTTTTTCTAATGTATGCATGAATGTGTTCAGAATAAAAGCATCCATCCACGACTCAACTGACCCAGGAAGCATGCCCTAATGCTATTGGCTCCCACCCAGGAAGCATGCTCTTATGCTATTGGCTCCCACCCAGGAAGCATGCTCTTATGCTATTGGCTCCGAGCTGACCAATGGCAGGATACTACGATCTCAAGTCTATGCACTTATGTTTGACTTTGTCCTTCATTCCGTATTCTCTAGAAAGTGAATATAGTAGTACACTACAGCACACTAGGAGATAAGCATATTGGGAATTTGGAATTCAATAATGCCCAGAAAATAATAACAATATAACAATAATAATATAATATTTCTATACTTTTTTTCATTAGTACACATCAGAAAAATGTCACTTTTAGCAGTCACTATTACCTGGCTTGAAGACAGATTCTTGAAGCTTTCTCTTTTAATTGTCATATTCTTTAAAACACACATCCCCTCCCTCTCTGCTCCCTCCCCACATTTCTTAACCAATTAGAAGTGTTGCATTTCATACACCTGGGATTGACCAATCAAAGGTGATGGTCAGAAATGAGCTGTGAGCTGTCTAAAATCACAGAGGCATGCTCAGGTATTCTCACAGTGCATTTCACTCACTAATATCTCAGTCAGATTACAACTGTTGAGTCTTACCTACAGCATATTTAATCTATATATATATATATATATATATAGATTATATATATAATCTATATATATATATATATATGTATATACATATATATATATAGTATGAGACATGTGTCACTAATACCCTGGTTTGCCAGGTGGCTCCGTATTAATCCCCCCTCTCCAGCTCTGCGGACGCCCGTCTAGTAGCACTTTGCAGAATGGGTTTTTAGCGGGAGATTGATGTCATGTAGGATTGCTCATGACTGCGTTCAGGTACCTGGAATGAGTTCCATCCTGTGTGTTTTACATAGCAGCAAAGCTCATTGCTCCAGTGCGGAGGACTTGAAACAAATGCAATCTGTATGGAAATGCGAGCGTTGGCACAACGTTGATAATGGTCTGCAGCCGGCACTGCTCGCTGGGCTTTTACCGGGACGCCTCGAGGGGTCTTTATGGCCCCACGTTACTCAACGCTAGGGGGTCACGGACCCCTTAAGGGCTCTTTGTGGCCCCACGTTACTCAACGCTAGGGGGTCACGGACCCCTTAAGGGCTCTTTATGGCCCCACGTTACTCAACGCTACGGGGTCACGGACCCCTTAAGGGCTCTTTATGGCCCCACGTTACTCAACGCTACGGGGTCACGGACCCCTTAAGGGCTCTTTATGGCCCCACGTTACTCAACGCTAGGGGGTCACGGACCCCTTAAGGGCTCTTTATGGCCCCACGTTACTCAACGCTACGGGGTCACGGACCCCTTAAGGTCTCTTTATGGCCCCACGTTACTCAACGCTAGGGGGTCACGGACCCCTTAAGGTCTCTTTATGGCCCCACGTTACTCAACGCTAGGGGGTCACGGACCCCTTAAGGGCTCTTTATGGCCCCACGTTACTCAACGCTAGGGGGTCACGGACCCCTTAAGGGCTCTTTATGGCCCCACGTTACTCAACGCTACGGGGTCACGGACCCCTTAAGGGCTCTTTATGGTCCCACGTTACTCAACGCTACGGGGTCACGGACCCCTTAAGGGCTCTTTATGGCCCCACGTTACTCAACGCTACGGGGTCAAGGACCCCTTAAGGGCTCTTTATGGTCCGACGTTACTCAACGCTACGGGGTCACGGACCCCTTAAGGGCTCTTTATGGTCCCACGTTACTCAACGCTACGGGGTCACGGACCCCTTAAGGGCTCTTTATGGCCCCACGTTACTCAACGCTAGGGGGTCACGGACCCCTTAAGGGCTCTTTGTAGCCCCACGTTACTCAACGCTACGGGGTCACGGACCCCTTAAGGGCTCTTTATGGCCCCACGTTACTCAACGCTACGGGGTCACGGACCCCTTAAGGGCTCTTTATGGCCCCACGTTACTCAACGCTAGGGGGTCAAGGACCCCTTAAGGGCTCTTTATGGCCCCACGTTACTCAACGCTAGGGGGTCAAGGACCCCTTAAGGGCTCTTTATGGCCCCACGTTTCTCAACGCTAGGGGGTCACGGACCCCTTAAGGGCTCTTTATGGCCCCACGTTTCTCAACGCTAGGGGGTCACGGTCCCCTTAAGGGCTCTTTATGGCCCCACGTTACTCAACGCTAGGGGGTCACGGACCCCTTAAGGGCTCTTTATGGCCCCACGTTACTCAACGCTAGGGGGTCACGGACCCCTTAAGGGCTCTTTGTGGCCCCACGTTACTCAACGCTACGGGGTCACGGACCCCTTAAGGGCTCTTTATGGCCCCACGTTACTCAACGCTAGGGGGTCACGGACCCCTTAAGGGCTCTTTATGGCCCCACGTTACTCAACGCTACGGGGTCACGGACCCCTTAAGGGCTCTTTATGGTCCCACGTTACTCAACGCTACGGGGTCACGGACCCCTTAACGGCTCTTTGTGGCCCCACGTTACTCAACGCTACGGGGTCACGGACCCCTTAAGGGCTCTTTGTGGCCCCACGTTACTCAACGCTAGGGGGTCACGGACCCCTTAAGGGCTCTTTGTGGCCCCACGTTACTCAACGCTAGGGGGTCACGGACCCCTTAAGGGCTCTTTGTGGCCCCACGTTACTCAACGCTACGGGGTCACGGACCCCTTAAGGGCTCTTTATGGCCCCACGTTACTCAACGCTAGGGGGTCACGGACCCCTTAAGGGCTCTTTATGGCCCCACGTTACTCAACGCTACGGGGTCACGGACCCCTTAACGGCTCTTTATGGCAACACGTTACTCAACGCTACGGGGTCACGGACCCCTTAAGGGCTCTTTATGGCCCCACGTTACTCAACGCTAGGGGTTCGAGGACCCCTTAAGGGCTCTTTATGGCCCCACGTTTCTCAACGCTAGGGGGCCACGGACCCCTTAAGGGCTCTTTATGGCCCCACGTTTCTCAACGCTAGGGGGTCACGGACCCCTTAAGGGCTCTTTATGGCCCCACGTTACTCAACGCTAGGGGGTCACGGACCCCTTAAGGGCTCTTTATGGCCCCACGTTACTCAACGCTAGGGGGTCACGGACCCCTTAAGGGCTCTTTATGGCCCCACGTTACTCAACGCTAGGGGGTCACGGACCCCTTAAGGGCTCTTTGTGGCCCCACGTTACTCAACGCTACGGGGTCACGGACCCCTTAAGGGCTCTTTATGGCCCCAAGTTACTCAACGCTACGGGGTCACGGACCCCTTAAGGGCTCTTTATGGCCCCACGTTACTCAACGCTACGGGGTCACGGACCCCTTAAGGGCTCTTTATGGCCCCACGTTACTCAACGCTACGGGGTCACGGACCCCTTAACGGCTCTTTATGGCCCCACGTTACTCAACGCTACGGGGTCACGGACCCCTTAAGGGCTCTTTATGGCCCCACGTTACTCAACGCTAGGGGGTCGAGGACCCATTAAGGGCTCTTTATGGCCCCACGTTTCTCAACGCTAGGGGGTCACGGACCCCTTAAGGGCTCTTTATGGCCCCACGTTTCTCAACGCTAGGGGGTCACGGTCCCCTTAAGGGCTCTTTATGGCCCCACGTTACTCAACGCTAGGGGGTCACGGACCCCTTAAGGGCTCTTTATGGCCCCACGTTACTCAACGCTAGGGGGTCACGGACCCCTTAAGGGCTCTTTGTGGCCCCACGTTACTCAACGCTACGGGGTCACGGACCCCTTAAGGGCTCTTTATGGCCCCACGTTACTCAACGCTACGGGGTCACGGACCCCTTAAGGGCTCTTTATGGCCCCACGTTACTCAACACTAGGGGGTCACGGACCCCTTAAGGGCTCTTTATGGCCCCACGTTACTCAACGCTACGGGGTCACGGACCCCTTAAGGGCTCTTTATGGCCCCACGTTACTCAACGCTAGGGGGTCGAGGACCCCTTAAGGGCTCTTTATGGCCCCACGTTACTCAACGCTAGGGGGTCGAGGACCCCTTAAGGGCTCTTTATGGCCCCACGTTACTCAACGCTAGGGGGTCACGGACCCCTTAAGGGCTCTTTATGGCCCGACGTTACTCAACGCTACGGGGTCAGGGACCCCTTAAGGGCTCTTTGTGGCCCCACGTTACTCAACGCTAGGGGGTCACGGACCCCTTAAGGGCTCTTTGTGGCCCCACGTTACTCAACGCTACGGGGTCACGGACCCCTTAAGGGCTCTTTGTGGCCCCACGTTACTCAACACTAGGGGGTCACGGACCCCTTAAGGGCTCTTTATGGCCCCACGTTACTCAACGCTAGGGGGTCACGGACCCCTTAAGGGCTCTTTGTAGCCCCACGTTACTCAACGCTAGGGGGTCACGGACCCCTTAAGGGCTCTTTGTGGCCCCACGTTACTCAACGCTACGGGGTCACGGACCCCTTAAGGGCTCTTTGTGGCCCCACGTTACTCAACGCTAGCGGGTCACGGACCCCTTAAGGGCTCTTTATGGCCCCATGTTACTCAACGCTAGGGGGTCACGGACCCCTTAAGGGCTCTTTGTAGCCCCACGTTACTCAACGCTAGGGGGTCACGGACCCCTTAAGGGCTCTTTGTGGCCCCACGTTACTCAACGCTAGGGGGTCACGGACCCCTAAAGGGCTCTTTATGGCCCCACGTTACTCAACGCTACGGGGTCACGGACCCCTTAAGGGCTCTTTATGGCCCCACGTTACTCAACGCTACGGGGTCACGGACCCCTTAAGGGCTCTTTATGGCCCCACGTTACTCAACGCTAGGGGGTCACGGACCCCTTAAGGGCTCTTTGTGGCCCCACGTTACTCAACGCTAGGGGGTCACGGACCCCTAAAGGGCTCTTTATGGCCCCACGTTACTCAACGCTACGGGGTCACGGACCCCTTAAGGGCTCTTTATGGCCCCACGTTACTCAACGCTACGGGGTCACGGACCCCTTAAGGGCTCTTTATGGCCCCACGTTACTCAACGCTAGGGGGTCACGGACCCCTTAAGGGCTCTTTGTAGCCCCACGTTACTCAACGCTACGGGGTCACGGACCCCTTAAGGGCTCTTTGTGGCCCCACGTTACTCAACACTAGGGGGTCACGGACCCCTTAAGGGCTCTTTATGGCCCCACGTTACTCAACGCTAGGGGGTCACGGACCCCTTAAGGGCTCTTTGTAGCCCCACGTTACTCAACGCTAGGGGGTCACGGACCCCTTAAGGGCTCTTTGTGGCCCCACGTTACTCAACGCTACGGGGTCACGGACCCCTTAAGGGCTCTTTGTGGCCCCACGTTACTCAACGCTAGCGGGTCACGGACCCCTTAAGGGCTCTTTATGGCCCCATGTTACTCAACGCTAGGGGGTCACGGACCCCTTAAGGGCTCTTTGTAGCCCCACGTTACTCAACGCTAGGGGGTCACGGACCCCTTAAGGGCTCTTTGTGGCCCCACGTTACTCAACGCTAGGGGGTCACGGACCCCTAAAGGGCTCTTTATGGCCCCACGTTACTCAACGCTACGGGGTCACGGACCCCTTAAGGGCTCTTTATGGCCCCACGTTACTCAACGCTACGGGGTCACGGACCCCTTAAGGGCTCTTTATGGCCCCACGTTACTCAACGCTAGGGGGTCACGGACCCCTTAAGGGCTCTTTGTGGCCCCACGTTACTCAACGCTACGGGGTCACGGACCCCTTAAGGGCTCTTTATGGCCCCACGTTACTCAACGCTACGGGGTCACGGACCCCTAAAGGGCTCTTTATGGCCCCACGTTACTCAACGCTAGGGGGTCACGGACCCCTTAAGGGCTCTTTGTAGCCCCACGTTACTCAACACTACAGGGTCACGGACCCCTTAAGGGCTCTTTATGGCCCCACGTTACTCAACGCTACGGGGTCACGGACCCCTTAACGGCTCTTTATGGCCCCACGTTACTCAACGCTAGGGGGTCGAGGACCCCTTAAGGGCTCTTTATGGCCCCACGTTTCTCAACGCTAGGGGGTCACGGACCCCTTAAGGGCTCTTTATGGCCCCACGTTTCTCAACGCTAGGGGGTCACGGTCCCCTTAAGGGCTCTTTATGGCCCCACGTTACTCAACGCTAGGGGGTCACGGACCCCTTAAGGGCTCTTTATGGCCTCACGTTACTCAACGCTAGGGGGTCACGGACCCCTTAAGGGCTCTTTGTGGCCCCACGTTACTCAACGCTACGGGGTCACGGACCCCTTAAGGGCTCTTTGTGGCCCCACGTTACTCAACGCTAGGAGGTCACGGACCCCTTAAGGGCACTTCATGGCCCCACGTTACTCAACGCTAGGGGGTCACGGACCCCTTAAGGGCTCTTTATGGCCCCACGTTACTCAACGCTACGGGGTCACGGACCCCTTAAGGGCTCTTTCTGGCCCCACGTTACTCAACGCTACGGGGTCACGGACCCCTTAAGGGCTCTTTATGGCCCCACGTTACTCAACGCTAGGGGGTCACGGACCCCTTAAGGGCTCTTTATGGCCCCACGTTACTCAACGCTACGGGGTGACGGACCCCTTAAGGGCTCTTTATGGCCCCACGTTACTCAACGCTAGGGGGTCACGGACCCCTTAAGGGCTCTTTGTGGCCCCACGTTACTCAACGCTAGGGGGTCACGGACCCCTTAAGGGCTCTTTATGGCCCCACGTTACTCAACGCTACAGGGGTCACGGACCCCTTAAGGGCTCTTTATGGCCCCACGTTACTCAACGCTAGGGGGTCGAGGACCCCTTAAGGGCTCTTTATGGCCCCACGTTACTCAACGCTAGGGGGTCACGGACCCCTTAAGGGCTCTTTGTGGCCCCACGTTACTCAACGCTAGGGGGTCACGGACCCCTTAAGGGCTCTTTGTGGCCCCACGTTACTCAACGCTAGGGGGTCACGGACCCCTTAAGGGCTCTTTGTGGCCCCACGTTACTCAACGCTAGGGGGTCACGGACCCCTTAAGGGCTCTTTGTGGCCCCACGTTACTCAACGCTACGGGGTCACGGATCCCTTAAGGGCTCTTTGTGGCCCCACGTTACTCAACGCTAGGGGGTCACGGACCCCTTAAGGGCTCTTTGTGGCCCCACGTTACTCAACGCTAGGGGGTCACGGACCCCTTAAGGGCTCTTTATGGCCCCACGTTACTCAACGCTAGGGGGTCACGGACCCCTTAAGGGCTCTTTATGGCCCCACGTTACTCAACGCTACGGGGTCACGGACCCCTTAAGGGCTCTTTGTGGCCCCACGTTACTCAACGCTAGGGGGTCACGGACCCCTTAAGGGCTCTTTGTGGCCCCACGTTACTCAACGCTAGGGGGTCACGGACCCCTTAAGGGCTCTTTGTGGCCCCACGTTACTCAACGCTAGGGGGTCACGGACCCCTTAAGGGCTCTTTGTGGCCCCACGTTACTCAACGCTAGGGGGTCACGGACCCCTTAAGGGCTCTTTGTGGCCCCACGTTACTCAACGCTAGGGGGTCACGGACCCCTTAAGGGCTCTTTGTGGCCCCACGTTACTCAACGCTAGGGGGTCACGGACCCCTTAAGGGCTCTTTGTGGCCCCACGTTACTCAACGCTATGGGGTCACGGACCCCTTAAGGGCTCTTTGTGGCCCCACGTTACTCAACGCTAGGGGGTCACGGACCCCTTAAGGGCTCTTTGTGGCCCCACGTTACTCAACGCTAGGGGGTCACGGACCCCTTAAGGGCTCTTTGTGGCCCCACGTTACTCAACGCTAGGGGGTCACGGACCCCTTAAGGGCTCTTTGTGGCCCCACGTTACTCAACGCTAGGGGGTCACGGACCCCTTAAGGGCTCTTTGTGGCCCCACGTTACTCAACGCTACGGGGTCACGGACCCCTTAAGGGCTCTTTGTGGCCCCACGTTACTCAACGCTACGGGGTCACGGACCCCTTAAGGGCTCTTTGTGGCCCCACGTTACTCAACGCTAGGGGGTCACGGACCCCTTAAGGGCTCTTTGTGGCCCCACGTTACTCAACGCTACGGGGTCACGGACCCCTTAAGGGCTCTTTATGGCCCCACGTTACTCAACGCTACGGGGTCACGGACCCCTTAAGGGCTCTTTATGGCCCCACGTTACTCAACGCTACGGGGTCACGGACCCCTTAAGGGCTCTTTATGGCCCCACGTTACTCAACGCTAGGGGGTCACGGACCCCTTAAGGGCTCTTTATGGTCCCACGTTACTCAACGCTAGGGGGTCACGGACCCCTTAAGGGCTCTTTGTGGCCCCACGTTACTCAACGCTAGGGGGTCACGGACCCCTTAAGGGCTCTTTGTGGCCCCACGTTACTCAACGCTACGGGGTCACGGACCCCTTAAGGGCTCTTTGTGGCCCCACGTTACTCAACGCTACGGGGTCACGGACCCCTTAAGGGCTCTTTGTGGCCCCACGTTACTCAACGCTACGGGGTCACGGACCCCTTAAGGGCTCTTTGTGGCCCCACGTTACTCAACGCTACGGGGTCACGGACCCCTTAAGGGCTCTTTATGGCCCCACGTTACTCAACGCTACGGGGTCACGGACCCCTTAAGGGCTCTTTATGGCCCCACGTTACTCAACGCTAGGGGGTCAGGGACCCCTTAAGGGCTCTTTATGGCCCCACGTTACTCAACGCTAGGGGGTCAGGGACCCCTTAAGGGCTCTTTATGGCCCCACGTTACTCAACGCTACGGGGTCACGGACCCCTTAAGGGCTCTTTATGGCCCCACGTTACTCAACGCTACGGGGTCACGGACCCCTTAAGGGCTCTTTATGGCCCCACGTTACTCAACGCTAGGGGGTCACGGACCCCTTAAGGGCTCTTTATGGCCCCACGTTACTCAACGCTAGGGGGTCGAGGACCCCTTAAGGGCTCTTTATGGCCCAACGTTACTCAACGCTAGGGGGTCACGGACCCCTTAAGGGCTCTTTATGGCCCCACGTTACTCAGCGCTAGGGGGTCACGGACCCCTTAAGGGCTCTTTATGGCCCCACGTTACTCAACGCTAGGGGGTCACGGACCCCTTAAGGGCTCTTTATGGCCCCACGTTACTCAACGCTAGGGGGTCACGGACCCCTTAAGGGCTCTTTATGGCCCCACGTTACTCAACGCTAGGGGGTCACGGACCCCTTAAGGGCTCTTTATGGACCCACGTTACTCAACGCTAGGGGGTCGAGGACCCCTTAAGGGCTCTTTGTGGCCCCACGTTACCCAACGCTAGGGGGTCACGGACCCCTTAAGGGCTCTTTGTGGCCCCACGTTACTCAACGCTAGGGGGTCACGGACCCCTTAAGGGCTCTTTATGGCCCCACGTTACTCAACGCTAGGGGGTCACGGACCCCTTAAGGGCTCTTTATGGCCCCACGTTACTCAACGCTAGGGGGTCACGGACCCCTTAAGGGCTCTTTATGGACCCACGTTACTCAACGCTAGGGGGTCGAGGACCCCTTAAGGGCTCTTTATGGCCCCTCTCACGCAGCGCTAGGGGGTCACGGTCCCCTTACGTCCTTGCGGGCCCTCCTTGCGTCCACCTTAAGGGCCGGACGTGCGCCTCCCTAAATCGTAACCTTCCGTCGAGGCGACGCAGCAGCAAGGGCTGTGATTGGTCCGCTCACTAAAACCCGACACAGAACCACAAAGGTTCACCACTGCGTCGAAGCGTCTGCGTGGTCTTTGTGTTGCGGGAACTTGGAACCATAAAAAGGCATTCAGGCAGCGCCCCTTTACACACACGGGGTGGGGGGGTCAATAAGGGACTGTGTTGTAAAACCTGGAAAGTGAAAGTCCAGAAGAGAAAGCTTGAGAAATGCTTTGTGTCTGGACGGTTGTGTCTGTTGTGTATGGACTGTTGTGTCTGTTGTGTATGGACTGTTGTGTCTGTTGTGTATGGGCTGTTGTGTCTGTTGTGTCTGTAGTGTCTGTTGTGTATGGACTGTTGTGTCTGTTGTGTATGGACTGTTGTGTCTGTTGTGTCTGTTGTTTATGGACTGTTTTGTCTGTTGTGTATGGACTGTTGTGTCTGTTTTGTCTGTTGTGTATGGACTGTTGTGTCTGTTGTGTCTGTTGTTTATGGACTGTTGTGTCTGTTGTGTATGGACTGTTGTGTCTGTTGTGTCTGTAGTGTCTGTTTTGTATGGACTGTTGTGTCTGTTGTGTCTGTTGTGTATGGACTGTTGTGTCTGTTGTGTATGGGCTGTTGTGTCTGTTGTGTCTGTTGTGTATGGACTGTTGTGTCTATAGTGTCTGTTGTGTATGGACTGTTGTGTCTGTTGTGACTGTTGTGTATGGACTGTTGTGTCTGTTGTGTATGGACTGTTGTGTTTGTTGTGTCTGTTGTGTATGGACTGTTGGGTCTGTAGTGTCTGTTGTGTATGGACTGTTGTGTCTGTAGTGTCTGTTGTGTATGGACTGTTGTGTCTGTAGTGTCTGTTGTGTATGGACTGTTGTGTCTGTAGTGTCTGTTGTGTATGGACTGTTGTTTCTATAGTGTCTGTTGTGTATGGACTGTTGTGTCTGTAGTGTCTGTTGTGTATGGACTGTTGTGTCTGTAGTGTCTGTTGTGTATGGACTGTTGTGTCTGTAGTGTCTGTTGTGTATGGACTGGACTGGACAGTCATAATTGTTATTAAGGTGAGCTGAATGGAGAAGTGTTTGCCGTACATTCTGAGTCCATCAACGAAACAAAGTGAGTCTGTTCCGATCTGATAAGCAGATGCTGATGGTAATAGAAGTACTATCTGTTTATAGTTGATCCTCCTCTGTGAGTGGGAAAGGTTGCAGGGACGGATTTAATGGACAACAAACAACAACAAAACAATCTCTGGAGGAAAATGAAGTCAAATTTATTTAAATATATCTAATTTGTGCAGAATGCATTTAGGTAAGAAATAGAAGCAGAGGTCTAAATAACCGGGCGGGTAGCCAGCAACATTTCAGAATAACTATGATAATAATAAAGGATGAACTAATAGTTCTGTATTCTCAGACAATAATAACTGACACTCATAATTAATCCAGTCCGTGGAGAGAAACACATTTCATTTGGGAACACCCCAATGTTAATTTCATTATTCATTGTCAATGCTAATACAGCTATAATTATTATGTATTCCTGTCCTTGTGCCATAGGCTCAAGGATAAATGGATAAATTACCTTTTCTAGCAGCAAAATACTAAGTTATTAATATAAACTTGTATAAATTAAGGCCTGAAAGGCTGATTGTAAATGTAGTAGAACCATTGCCGTGTATATAAATGAAATTGGAGCACAGTCCATGAAGAAGTCGAGTGTGAGAGACGATGGGACGTCCTCCAGGTCCAACATCTTCTCCATCTGCTGATTGCAGCTTATTTTCACTGATTCAGTGCATTAGTCAGACACATTTTTCTCCAGTTTGTTTGAGTTTCAAGGAACAAATTTCAAACATCGCCTTCTGCATCATGGGCTTTACCGCCCAGTACATTAGTGGGCTTGGCTAAGGAAGCTTCACCACTGGTCGGATGGCCTGGGAAGCTTCTCCACCCCCCAGTAAATCAGTCAGCTTGGCTTAGGACAGAAAAATTGGGACGATGGAAAATACGATTTCATAGAAATTCTATTTGATATGTGTGCCAGCAAAGATAAGAAAGTTAATGAAGTTGGAGATAAGTAATTTAATTTTCCTGCCATCCCTTATGGACGAGATAAGAGTATAATTGAGGGGGGTAAAATGTTGGGTGGAACAGAGGGAAAAGGCTGAGCTCTTACATTCTTCACCATGAATCACTAAATGATTCACTAAAAGATGAATCTGCATATGGTGTTTGTAAGTGACAGCTTGTTCCTCAGCGTGCTCTCAGTGCAGCTGTTGGCCTGGCAGCTCAGAGTTTATTACCGCCTGTGTTCTGCTAGCGCAGAGCTAATGACCTTTACATTGTATTTATGTTGTCCATGACTCTGCTTGTTGTGAATTATGTTATCATTTACATAAGAAAGCGCCTGAAAATAATGATAATTGAACGAAGAGCCTGGATGTTGCTCTTGAACCTTAGTGTATTTAAATGATTAAATAGTGCGTGCATTTTCAAAATGTTGTTTGAAAATAAACAAAGGTTGAAAAAAAGAATTGCGGTAAAATAAAGGAGGAGGGTTAGGGATGAAAACTGAGAAACAGTTTCACTGCTTTTTGTAAAATGCGTCTTATAAACTTGACGCACTGTGCACAGACACACAATCCCCCAAAGAACAATTACCTGCAAGAAACGAGGGCTTGCTTAGTTACCACTTTCTCTTTTCACCCTCCCATGTTTTTCCCGGCCTATCTTATCATGTATTTTAACTTTAGTATTAGCCTAATGGATGGACTCTAATGCTTTCATTTGGAGATAACTGGAACTAGAATAGATGAAACATGATACAGGCAGTCTGCTCTGAAACTCTAATTACCTGTTATCACAGGGGGAAGAGATAACTATCACAATTAACTTGTGCAGTTCTTCTTATTGAACACAATACAAAGCATTAAAAACACATTGTTTCAGATGGCTTTATTCATTTTTGTTTTCAGTTTTAGAATTGCATTCCAAAAGTTTATTCAGGCTTTGCGTGTTTAAACTCTCAAGGATAAAATCACTTAAAATTAAAAAGGTTATCACTCTGGCAACAGTATATTGCTAAATCGTTGAATACTGCAGGCCATTAATTGCTTTTCCAAATCAAAGAAACAGTTGACTTTACATATTTTCTTCCAAATTTGAGCGCCAGCTCATTTCAGGCACTGAGTCCAAGAAATAGTGTTGTTTAGAGGTGATGGTGTCGATGTTAGCCTCATAGCATTTGCTGTTAAACTAAGAAGATATGAAGTATTATCACCACAAGATATGAAGTTTTATCACAACCAGCCGGCTTGGGACAAA
Organism: Pollachius pollachius; assembly: GCF_949987615.1. Taxonomy (NCBI): domain Eukaryota; kingdom Metazoa; phylum Chordata; class Actinopteri; order Gadiformes; family Gadidae; genus Pollachius; species Pollachius pollachius. The sequence goes on along the minus strand of NC_136938.1, from coordinate 29,114,974 downwards.
AATAAACCAAGGGGAACCAACCGCAACACATGCACACCCCTAAATACACACACACACACACACTCACACAAACACACACATACCTCACACACTCACACAAACACACACTCACACCCACACATGCACACCCCTAAATACACACACTCACACAAACACACAGACCTAACACAAATACACACACCTACACTCACACCCACGCACAGACAGCCACACACACACACACAAGCTCGCACACACAATGATATCCAGCATCAAGTGAGTAGGAAGTCCTGAAACTGTCTGCTGCAGCCCGTGAAATAAGCAGCGCTCCAGCTGAGGCTTTGGTTCTGGGCTCTGACGGTCGGACCGTGACCCACTTCTGACTCTTGACTGAGCACAGCCTCCCTGGTCAGCCAACGGCCGCTCCAGCCATAGTGCTTTGTCCCGGTGCTGCTGTTTGTCTTTAGTGTCTGCGTGAGCCTCCTTCACTCAGTAACCAATGTCACCTCACTCAGAACGCTAATGAATATGGTCCTTCTATCGGTTCATGTCTATTTATATATATTACGTATTTGCAGTGTGGTCCGCTCTCTCTTATCAGTGTTCTGCGACTGTTCTCTGCTCGATAGGTTGGATTGGATCATAGTTCTTAAAATAATTTTAACAAATCACAGAATTGCAATGAGCAGGAAAGCAATATTGATTTTGAGGATTTGTAAAATGAATTGAGTAATGTTTAATTCTCTGTGTTATTTGTCCTTTTAGATTAATGCTGCTGAAGCAGCACATGTTTTTATTATAAAAATGTTGAATCGGTTCCAAATTTAGTCAAAACATTTCCTTGATGTTATCTTTATTATTATGGATATGAATATACAATATGCAAAAAATCAAGTAAAATTATTATAATTATTAGCTGTATAATTGCTGCATTTAAGGATGTAATACGTTTATTTTGAAAACTGTTGCTGATTATCAGTAGATTAAAAATATTTGAGTGTAATTTGTTAAAACTCGAAGGCCATCCGTCAACTATGAGTAAAGAGAAGAAATTTTCTGTAAAAATCTCTGTTCAGGTTGACTGCGCTTCTGAGAAGGACAATGAGATCACGGGCGGTCCTGCTAATTTATGACCAATCAGGCCATCTCTTCCCTTGTTGTTTGGGGACTCATCCTGCCCCTCATTCACTTTGTTGTCACAGCTCCACATTGTGGCTGAACACAGAACTTCTCAATGAGGAGGAATGAGGAGAGAGCTGATTAAAGATTGCCTCAATCAAAATCTAAATTTCAGTTTCAGTTTTAATGTTTGGTAATGTTCTGGGCCTCCGAGTTCAAAAACTATAATAATATATATACATATATATATATATACATATATATATATATATATATATATATATATATATATATATATATATATATATATACAGTGGGGCAAAAAAGTATTTAGTCAGCCACCAATTGTGCAAGTTCTCCCACTTAAAAAGACGAGAGAGGCCTGTAATTTTCATCATAGGTAAACCTCAGCTATGAGAGACAAAATGAAAAAAAAAAATCCAGAAAATCACATTGTCTGATTTTTTAAGAATTTATTTGCAAATGATGGTGGAAAATAAGTATTTGGTCACCTACAAACCAGCAAGATTTCTGGCTGTCACAGACCTGTAACTTCTTCTTTAAGAGGCTCCTCTGTCCTCCACTCGTTACCTGTATTAATGGCACCTGTTTGAACTCCTTATCAGTATAAAAGACACCTGTCCACAACCTCAAACAGTCACACTCCAATCTCCACTATGGCCAAGACCAAAGAGCTGTCAAAGGACAACAGAAACACAATTGTAGACCTGCACCAGGCTGAGAAGTCTGAATCTGCAATAGGTAAGCAGCTTGGTGTGAAGAAATCAACTGTGGGAGCAATTATTAGGAAATGGAATACATACAAGACCACTGATAATCTCCCTCGATCTGGGGCTCCACGCAAGATCTCACCCTGTGGGGTCAAAATGATCACAAGAACGGTGAACAAAAATCCCAGAACCACACGGGGGGACCTAGTGAATGACCTCCAGAGAGCTGGGACCAAAGTAACAAAGGCTACCATCACTAACACACTACGCCGCCAGGGACTCAAATCCTGCAGTGCCAGACGTGTCCCCCTGCTAAAGCCAGTGCATGTCCGGGCCCGTTTGAAGTTTGCTAGAGAGCATTTGGATGATCCAGAACAGGATTGGGAGAATGTCATATGGTCAGATGAAACCAAAATATAACTTTTTGGTAAAAACTCAACTCGTCGTGTTTGGAGGAGAAAGAATGCTGAGTTGCATCCAAAGAACACCATACCTACAGTGAAGCATGGGGGTGGAAACATCATGCTTTGGGGCTGTTTTTCTGCCAAGGGACCAGGACGTCTGATCCGTGTGACGGAAAGAATGAATGGGGCCATGTATCGTGAGATTTTGAGTGAAAACCTCCTTCCATCAGCAAGAGCACTGAAGATGAAACGTGGCTGGGTCTTTCAGCACGACAATGACCCCAAACACACCGCCCGGGCAACGAAGGAGTGGCTTCGTAAGAAGCATTTCAAGGTCCTGGAGTGGCCTAGCCAGTCTCCAGATCTCAACCCCATAGAAAATCTTTGGAGGGAGTTGAAAGTCTCTGTTGCCCAGCGAAGGCCCAAAAACATCACTGAAATGTTTGAAAACGTTTGACCTCTGTCATTGCCAACAAAGGGCATGTAACAAAGTATTGAGATGACCTTTTGTTATTGACCAAATACTTATTTTCCACCATAATTTGCAAATAAATGCTTTAAAAATCAGACAATGTGATTTTCTAGTTTTTTTTTTTTCATTTTGTCTCTCATAGCTGAGGTATACCTATGATGAAAATTACAGGCCTCTCATCTTTTTAAGTGGGAGAACTTGCACAATTGGAGGCTGACTAAATACTTTTTTGCCCCACTGTATATATATATATATATATATATATACAGCATATATTAATACAGGTTTGCTTATGTTGTTATTCTGTAAAATACACGACCATGTTCCTAAAGCTTGGCTGAGGTCCAGTCCGGTCCCGTCAGTCACCTGCTGTTGACTGCAGCCTCTCCAGCTCTCCCAGCGCGGTGGCCTTCACACACGGTCACGTCCAAGACCTCACTCTGAGAGAGGGTGACGAGGTCACGTCCTCACTCTGAGAGAGGGTGACGAGGTCACGTCCTCACTCTGAGAGAGGGTGATGAGGTCACGCTAGAGCTCTCCATGGAGGCTCGAGGCTCGCTGATTGGAACGGTCTGTCCGGTCAATGAGACAGAGGAGGTGGAGCTCACCCTGAGAGAGGAGGAGGAGCTCAGAAGAGGAGGAGCCCAGAGGAGGTGGAGCTCAGAGGAGGAGGAGCTCAGAGGAGGTGGAGCTCAGAGGAGGAGGAGCTCAGAGGAGGTGTAGCTCAGAGGAGGTGCAGCTCCTACCCTGATTACTAGGCAGTGTTCCCCGGTCCAGATGCTGCTCGTGGAAGAGGCCTGTGGGAGGCTGTCATGATGCAAGTTTCATGACTCTTTGAATCATAATTCAATTGAGGTTCCGTCATTTTCTTCTAAATGTTGTGCTATAATGATTTGAATTTCACACTGAACCACAAGTGGTTGCGTTGCTGCCTGAGGAACCGCCTATAGCTGCATGCAGGCGTCCTGCTTAGCTCTCGTAGACAATTACTACAGCCCTCACTGACTGACGCCAGGAGAGATCAGGATGAGAGGGTCTCCTTTGTGATGCTGCTGAGTCCACATGGCTCATGTTCCCTCTCGTAATGCAGTGTGAGCTGCAAGCCTGAAGGATGTATATATAGATTTACACTTTGGCCTCTAGGATAAGTTCTGATCTGGTTGACTGATATGGTGTTAACATCTATAAACAATACAAATAAGACGCTTTCATTTCTGACCACTTGTAAATCCAACTACAAAGCTGCTCCTAGCTTAGAGCCAGGTATACTAGTCAACATGTCCAATTTCATTAAGAAATTACAAAACAAAGATTAAGATCCAAATGTCATTTTCGGAACTGCGTTGTATTAACGAGCTGGGGAGTTGATCTATTATGATCCTGTGTGTGTAACACCACATTGACCACGGGTAGGATTGTGCTCTAAACACAAACCTAAACTAATTGGGTAAATCATCACCTGAATTCAGCATCTAAATTCAATACAAAACCTACATTTCCCTTCGCTGATCATATTCTAAATGTCATTTTATGCTAGAGATGTGATTATGTGAAGGTAATCCGATGTATTTGTTGAAGTATGACACAATCGTTTTTGATAACCTACCTCAACTACAGTCTCAGCGGACAAATTAGCCAAAACTAGAGGAGAGAGAAAAGATGTCCAAACCTTGTCTCTGCTCATTCACACAGTGTCACATTTCACCAGCGACACAAGAGGCTGTTGGCAGCTCACTGCCATGAGCCAATCAGAACGGCCAACAGAGGAGGCCCTTCCTGTTAGACACCATTTAGTGGCTTACTTTCTCCTAGCTGCTGCTGCTCATAACTGACTTAGATCCTTAAACATCACCTTAACAAACAAAGTGCAGCTGTGAATTGGTAGATGAGTGACCCAGAAGGCATGAAATCAAATTTTGAATTGTATGTAAGAACCTATACCCTTTCTGGAAATAGCCTTTCCATTAAACAGCGCCAAAGTTGCTTTTAGGTGTCTTATGTATAACATAATACCTATAGTTCCCAACAGATGTTTTACTATTTTATGGACCTTCCTTAGGAGGAAAATAAGCCTTGGTTGTTATACACTATTTGGGATTTGTACCAAATGGAAAATTATGGCTCCACTAAAGGCAGTAATCAAGCCCAACAGGGAACAATAGAGTGAATAAAAGTAATCAAATAAATAAATAATCTATTCTATTCTGATCCCATGTTGAATCTGGGAGTTTTAGAAAAAAGAACACTTCAATGGATCCTCAGATAACTCTTTCATTTGTAGGTCTTAACTCATGTGCCATTGCATTATACATAGCAAATCAACACTCAACTCTAGAATACCCCTGTTAATATAGAACTATACTCTAACTCATATAGAGTACAGTATGACCCAGTTAGTGTTAATAGAACCATGTTAATATAGAACTATACTCTAACTCATATAGAGTACAGTATGAACCAGTTAGTGTTAATAGAACCATGTTAATATAGAACTATACTCTAACTCATATAGAGTACAGTATGAACCAGTTAGTGTTAATAGAACCATGTTAATATAGAACTATACTCTAACTCATATAGAGTACAGTATGAACAAGTTAGTGTTAATAGAACCATGTTAATATAGAACTATACTCTAACTCATATAGAGTACAGTATGAACCAGTTAGTGTTAATAGAACCATGTTAATATAGAACTATACTCTAACTCATAGAGAGTACAGTATGAACCAGTTAGTGTTAATAGAACCATGTTAATATATAACTATATTCTAACTCATATAGAGTACAGTATGAACCAGTTAGTGTTAATAGAACCATGTTAATATAGAACTATACTCTAACTCATATAGAGTACAGTATGAACCAGTTAGTGTTAATAGAACCATGCTGCCCTGGGCTCACCACAGCAGCATCCCACGACCTTACTCTGCAAACAGACGTCCAGATCCCAAACACAAACACACAAGCATCATCGTGTTTGCCCTGCAGGCTGAGGAACGGTGTTAATCTCTGTCCCCGTTTCCCGTCATGTCAATAAATCAGGACTACAAGAAAGACCTCTTCGCTCTGCTCTGTCATTTGTTGTGAAGATTTACAATTACTAATGTTTGTTTCCAGGTATTCTGTTCCATAATTGAGTAGCCTACTAGTACTAGTACTATTATACACACTTCTACACATTGAAACGCACCCTTTACAGTCTGTAGCAGCAGGTGTATTCCTGAAATGGAGATAAACCCTGATCAAAGGTATGTGGTGCATTGTAGGGATTTAATGAGCAAATGCAAGCAATTCTAACGTCAACACAGATCCAAGTGGCTTTTGTATGAGAGGATATTCAGACGTGGTTACTAACAGCGCTCTCTTGATACCATTCCGTTTCAATGTTTATCAGTTTGTTATTCAGTGGAGCACAAAGGAGGGAAACAATCCCATCTTATGAAAGGAAGACGTGATCTTAGTGATTTAAGTTATTCAAGCTGTTTTACAATGTTAAAGATACAATTATGTTAAAGATAAAACATTGTAGTATTTATGAATTGATATGATGATATTGTGGTCAGCGACCCTCACATTTATTTGTTTTGCTGTGTCTCAAAAGCCTGTAAATGCGTTAATAAATATATATCATAATGTCACTGCTTACACAAATACATTTAGTTGGAACTCGAAATTCCAGAGGCAGGTTTTGTTTGTTTGGGACGGACAATAAAATTGGGGCATTTTTCAGAATTATGTGACTTTCCGTCACACATCATCTAGCACCTGAACATCAATCCCTACTCAGCCTGCAACTCCTTTAACGCTATCTGGTATAGCCACACGTCATCATCGGAGCTGTCACTCAGACATCCTGCCTCTCCGCCTCTAAAGTCGCTGAGCTGAAGACAGCGGCTTGCTTTTGTTTGTTTGTGTGTTTTTTGACGGTGGCATCCATCAAATCCACAAAGGTTCCAAACCGTGATGAGATTTGACATGAAAACGTATCACATGTCTCTCCAGACGGGTTCAGCTTGTGTTAGACATTTAAGGTCTTACGTGGTCAAGATGACTCTTTCTTAGTGCCCACAGCAAGAAGAATAACACATGTATATAAGTAAAAAACGGTGAGACATTAAAACAGAACACACCACACACACCACACCAAATCAGCCAACATCACATGACACGCATCGTGTTGAATGTACATTCGTTACTGTTCATGCTTATTTCAAACAGAAGGGAAAGAAAGACTGTGATTGGCTGTTGTATGTGAGATTGTGTCTAGTATAATTTGTCTAGAACAATATGAGGAAGGTGTGTTTGTCCTGTTTTAAAGTCTCTAATTGGTCCACAGATCCTACCCGCTGTATAGGGCTATTTAGCTGTTAAGTGTTGTTATAAATAATCAGTGTTCTGCAGACGGCTGACAGAAACTCAGCCACCATTGATTCCTTGTGTGATTGTAACAGCTGACTGCAGACAGCAGAATGTGTGTAGGAAGCAGAGTACTGCAGAGGGGCCGTTCTGGGAGTTCCCCAGTGAGTCTTTAAAACACTCTTCCTCTCTGTGCTGCTGATGCACCATTCAGCACCACACAGAGTCTGTGATGTACCATGTGACGTACCATGTGATGTACCATGTGACATACCATGTGATGTACCATGTGATGTACCATGTGATTAACCATCTGATGTACCATGTGAAGTACCATTTGATGTACATGTGAAGTACCATGTGATGTACCATGTGAAGTACCATGGGATGTGCCATGTGATGTACCATGTGATGTACCATGTGAAGTACCACGTGATGAACCATGTGATGTACCATGTGATGTGCCACGTGATGTACCATGTGATGTGCCACGTGATGAACCATGTGATGGCGTCACCTGTGTGGTTGGATGAGAAGCACTGCGTGCAGGACGTGATGCTGTCAAAGGGCTGGACCTTTACTATTTCTGTGGTTTCCTTAACCAACCGTTCTATTTTGTGTTCAATGATTGTGTGATCGGTGGTTCACCCTGAAGTGCCATTGGCTGTTTCTCGTCCAATCCCATGCCTTCAACCCCTCCCATCCTAACATAACAACACCTCTTCCTCTACTAAAGCAAAGCGCTGCCCTCCCATGAGGACCATATCAAATCAGAGCTAGAGGCCATTAAGTTGGTCTTAGAACGTGCTGATCGATAATGTCTGTAACAGCAACACCACCTCGGGCACTATCCTGCTTTGGAATATATATCTAATATAATGTGGGTTATGCAAGCAGATCCCTGAGTACATTTTTCTGCTTATTCATGACTGATAACCCAATCCTCGGAATGTATTGAATCAGTCTGCAGTCCGACTCTGGGGATTGGGGAGAGAGGATTACAAAACCATGAATGTGTGATTCGATTCGACCAGCATCAGACGGTGATGTTGAGTCCTCCCTGTAGCCGGTGTGATACAGCTCCTTACGTGTTTCTAGTGACGAGCAAACGTCTGTGTAAGGCTTCCTGCCAGCCGGATCATATTGACGACTGCCTCCATATGCACCCTTCCCCCCCCCCCCAAAGAGAAAGAGCAGAACTCTACTAATTAAACACTTCCTGATTAATTCTGCCGGTGTAATTAGAGGGGGATTTATTCCACATCCATTTTTCACTCTGTCAGCAGAATGGCGTTGAGAGAACTCTCTACCTCTCTACCTCCTGCCTCTCTACCTCTCTACCTCTCTACCTCTCTACCTCCTGCCTCTTTACCTCTCTACCTCCTGCCTCTCTACCTCCTGCCTCTCTACCTCTCTACCTCTCTACCTCCTGCCTCTCTACCTCTCTACCTCCTGCCTCTCTACCTCTCTACCTCTCTACCTCTCTACCTCTCTACCTCCTGCCTCTCTACCTCTCTACCTCTCTACCTCTCTACCTCCTGCCTCTTTACCTCTCTACCTCCTGCCTCTCTACCTCTCTACCTCTCTACCTCTCTACCTCTCTACCTCCTGCCTCTCTACCTCCTGCCTCTCTACCTCCTGCCTCTTTACCTCTCTACCTCCTGCCTCTCTACCTCTCTACCTCTCTACCTCTCTACCTCTCTACCTCCTGCCTCTCTACCTCTCTACCTCTCTACCTCTCTACCTCCTGCCTCTCTACCTCTCTACCTCCTGCCTCTCTACCATCTGCCTCTCTACCTCCTGCCTCCCCACCTCCTGCCTCTCTACGGCTGAAGGCAGGGCCTCCAATGCTGGAGAGAAGTGATCTGAAGTGGCCTTCATCGCAGTGTGAGGAGAAGCCACAACACCTCGCTGGGCAAATTAATCTGCGGCTTTCAGAAAAACTGGTTTGCAAGAATTACTTCAACAGAATGGGATCTCAATTCCAGCTGAGATGTTTTCTGATGGACATGAGAATGGCATCACCCCCTCCAGAAGACTCCTCAACTCATTCTAGTGTGCTAGGGTGCTAGGCTGCTACACCTCTAGGATGCTACAGTGCTACGCTAGGCTAGCCGCTACGCTGATACTCCGCTACGGGGCAGCCGTCATGAGGAACCCTCCCATCCCGCCCTCGTCAAGGCCACCCTGTCTTTGAGGTTCATGGAAACCGAAATGGACTAGAGGGACGATGACACTGAGACCCAGACCTCCACATCACACTGATCAGACATTGAGGAAAGGTCTCCCGGCATTACAGAGACACCAGCCTAACAAAGACATGCCAACGAATGATGCATTCTGGAAAATTGTTAACGCAACTTTGTCTACTTGTTTTAATAGTGTAGGTCCCACATTGGTTAATATTGTGTCACATAAATCTTCCAATAACATGCTTTAATCATCGAAGTGCGTTATTCAAAATGATCCAGGTTATATTTTAGCCTCTTCCATATTGTATCGAGTAGCCTATAGCTCAACCGATGGAGATAAATATATAGCCTGGCAAATGCTGCCACCTAACGGACATCCCAAACACTACAAGCATCCCGGTACTGCAGCGGACTCACAGGGTACTGCAGTAGTACACAGAGTACTGCAGTACCCTGTGTAGTACTGCAGTACTCTGTAGCGGACTCACAGGGTACTGCAGTACCCTGTGTAGTACTGCAGTACTCTGCAGTGGACTCACAGGGTACTGCAGTACCCTGTGTAGTACTGCAGTACTCTGTAGTGGACTCACAGGGAACTGCAGTACTACACAGAGTACTGCAGTACTCTGTGTAGTACTGCAGTACTCTGTAGTGGACTCACAGGGTACTGCAGTACTCTGTGTAGTACTGCAGTACTCTGTAGCGGACTCACAGGGTACTGCAGTACTCTGTGTAGTACTGCAGTACTCTGTAGTGGACTCACAGGGTACTGCAGTACTACACAGAGTACTGCAGTACTCTGTAGCGGACTCACAGAGTACTCAAAGGGTACTGCAGGAGCAGCTGGTATTTCATAACTGAAACAGACAAATGTACAACGGCCACTCCACGGCCCGCCCCATCAGGCAGTGACGAGGGGGGGGGCGACTTGTTGGGGGCCATTCAGTGCTACACGTTAGTCTGTTCATTGTTTAGTGTGGTCTGCGTGAATAATGCCTCTTCAAGTTTGGTCTCACTTATTGGCCGGTCTACATTTTACTACAGGAACCATTTACAATTAAAATATGGATTTACTGATGGAAATGTCATATTAAAATTGTATCATTTTAAGAAATGCACTTGTTTTGGTATGTTGGTTGGTGTGGGGAAATATCTAAATTCCTGGAGAACTGAAGGCAGACCAGGCCTCATATCTCTAGTAGCCTACTGTTTCAACCTCATTGGGCAGATTAGAAATTGAATGACAAAGCTAGGAGTCTATCCCCTGTAAGACAAATATACCTCACTGCCAGCATAGGGAGTGTCACAAGGACCTGTCGGGCTTGTCGGCCCGATAGAAGAACGCTATAGAGCACATGTAAGGCGATGCTCTCCGGTGGTAGAGCAGGAAGAACAGGTCACCGTCACCAGGATGGCCCAGCTGGTGGGAGGTTCAGAGTCGCTTCCTCATTTACCGCTGTATTGCTGCCGGAGTGGAGAGTGACAACCGGCAGATTGTCAATAACAACAGGTAGGCCTGGATATCAGGATTAATCTGTAGGTTACATATGCGGACATGTTGACTTTAGTGAATAAACGGGATTATTATTGCGCACTCTGATCTGCAAAACTTGATTAATCATTTACGGCTCTCAAGTTTTGAACTGAGTTCAGAGTGAGATTTTGTCGGCGGTGGCGGCCAGGGGCGGGAGTGGGGGGGAACTGCATGCAAATGTGTTCACAGACATGGTGACTAATGTATGATAGTAAGCATTATTGTCCCTTTACAGTAATATTCAGAAACAACACTGCCTCAAAGGCTATTGTCTTAAGCAACACCAGTAGAGGCATATACCTTTCGCTGAACTTAACGTTGCAAACATGCAAAAACATATTTATATATTTATGTGGCATTCAGTCCTATGCTTAAAAATATATCTGTGGCATTCAGTAGGCCAATGCTGTGGTCAAGTTTTTATCTTGTATCTATCTTTAGTCTTTATCAATCCCCTGTAGGAGAAATGTGTTAATGTTTGTCCCTATAAAACAATAATGGTAAAAAAAATAAATACAAAACATGACGGCAACTAAGTAAATCAAACCGTCCAATCTGAAGGCTCTACTTAACCACTCCCCCTACTCACCTCCACCAATGCCAAGCGAACAGAGCTGAGTAGGAGGGCGTAGCCTAACAAGTTTGTGACCGACCCAGAGAAACGCAACGCAAATTCAATGGGAACATGTATGAGGCTTTAATAATATCCCCGACGATTTTGAAATTCCACCACACATTTTTTTTTAAAGTGTCTCAAAAAGAGGGCATGAAAAGAGGACGTCTGGTTACCCTACGTAAGGGAAACCCATTCGATTCCTACCTGTTCCGCTGTTAAATAGCGCCGCAAATTGGTGAGCGCTATCCTGGTAATTTCTCTGCGTGAGAAATACAAAGTGTGGCGTGTGTGCGTGTGCATGGGTTGAATTGCGTGTGTCTCACGCCGAATGCGTGAGACTTGAGAGCCCATACAATACTGACACGGAGATCATAAATCGATCTGTCTGAGGAGCGTCAGGTGATCTCTGGGGTTTCTAATGTTCTCCATCTGAGAGCAGGAGAAGAAGTACCACACGGAGCGGCGAGGGTCTCTTTAAGGACCTCACGGAGAGTCAGGGTCTCTTTAAGGACCTCACGGAGCGTGAGGGTCTCTTTAAGGAGCCTCTCTATAGTCGCCCAGCAGGGGGCGACCAGGAAGTAGCTCCGCGGTGGAGGCGGACTCTGGTGTCGCGGGGTGGATCGTCGTTACGGAGCGACTCTGGTCGGAGGAGCGTTTGAATCTGAATGTTTTGACCCATATCTTCTCTTCTCTCTCTGGACCATGAACAGGATCCAGCTGAAGCGCTCCAACATCTTGAAGATGGCCTTCACTCCGGAGCCGGGCGCCCCCGGGGAGACCTTTCTGCTCCGGTCCATGAAGATAGTGGCCGTGGTGTCCATCTACTGGTTCATCTCGATCACTATGGTGTTCCTCAACAACCACCTGCTGGATAACAAGGACCTGGACGCCCCGCTGTTCATCACCTTCTACCAGTGCCTGGTGACGGTGGGGCTGTGTCTGCTCCTGCAGCTCCTGTCCAGCAGATGTCCGACTCTCATCGACTTCCCTTCTTTCAAGTTCGACCTGAAGACCTCCCGGGAGGTGCTGCCGTTGTCTGTCGTTTTCATAAGCATGATCACCTTCAACAACCTGTGTCTGAAGAACCTGGGAGTCGCCTTCTACACGGTGGGCCGGTCTCTGAGCACCGTGTTCAACGTGCTGCTGTCCTACCTCATCCTGAAGCAGACCACCTCCGGCAGGGCCCTGGTGTGCTGCGGGGTCATCCTGGGTAAGGACTCTGGTACTAGACCCCCAGGACCCTGGTTCTCTGAGTAGTAGAATGTTGTACGTCCTGGCACTTGTACATTGCACTTATTCAAGGTACTTAATTGTGTAGCATCTACAGTAGCTGCTATCGCTGCTTTACACGGGGAATGGGTTAGCCTAGCGATTGTAATACTTGCACTTGGTTCTATGAACGTCTTTACTGTACCGACAGCGATATATTGTTCACTTCTTATGACAAATGTACTTATTGTAACAAATGTACTTATTGTAAGTCGCTTTGGATAAAAGCGTCTGCTAAATGCCCTAAATGTAAATGTAAATGTAGTAGACTAGATCTCCAGGCTGTGGAATGTAATCTAATACCTGTAATGTAATGTAATCTAATACCTGTCATGTAATAAACTAAAGCATGTCCACAGCATCATGGAAGATGCTCATGTGTGAGCTGAACATCTAGTTCAACACCTACTGGTTCCTAGTAGTGCTCTGCATGACCTTTGACCTTTGGCGTGTTGTGAACTGAACCCCTCCTCCCGTCTCCAGGGGGCTTCTGGCTGGGGGTGGATCAGGAGGGTCTGGAGGGGTCTCTCTCCTGGGCGGGGGTCTTCTTCGGGGTCCTGGCCAGCGCCTGCGTCTCTCTTAACGCCATCTACACCAAGAAGGTGATGCCGGCGGTGGAGGGCAACATCTGGAAGCTGTCCTTCTACAACAACGCCAACGCCTGCGTGCTGTTGGTGCCGCTGGTACTGGTGATGGGGGAGCTGAGCCACCTGGCGCGCTTCAGCCGGCTGCTGGAGCCCTCCTTCTGGGCCATGATGACGCTGGGCGGCGTCTTCGGCTTCGCCATCGGCTACGTCACCGGCCTGCAGATCAAGTTCACCAGCCCGCTGACCCACAACGTGTCGGGCACGGCCAAGGCCTGCGCCCAGACGGTGATCGCCGTGGTGTACCACCACTCCTCCAAAGGCCTGCTGTGGTGGACCTCCACCCTCATGGTGCTGGGGGGCTCGTCGGCCTACACCTGGGTGAAGAGCCTGGAGATGAAGAAGGTGCACCAGGTTCCCAAGGACGGGGAGAAGCTGCTGCCCGAGAGCGGAGCGAGGGCCGAGAGCAACAGCGCTGTGTAGCGGGCCCGGGGGTCCACGGCAGCTGGGTCTACAGAGGGGGTCTACAGAGGGGGTCTACAGAGGGGGTCTACTGGGAGGGTCTACAGAGGGGGTCTACTGGGAGGGTCTACTGGGAGGGTCTACAGAGGGGGTCTACTGGGAGGGTCTACAGAGGGGGTCTACTGGGAGGGTCTACAGAGAGGGGGTCTACAGGGAGGGTCTACTGGGAGGGGGTCTACTGGGAGGGTCTACTGGGAGGGTCTACAGAGAGGGGGTCTACTGGGAGGGTCTACTGGGAGGGGGTCTACTGGGAGGGTCTACTGGGAGGGTCTACTGGGAGGGGGTCTACTGGGAGGGTCTACAGAGAGGGGGTCTACTGGGAGGGTCTACTGGGAGGGGGTCTACTGGGAGGGTCTACTGGGAGGGTCTACTGGGAGGGGGTCTACTGGGAGGGGGTCTACAGAGAGGGGGTCTACTGGGAGGGGGTCTACAGAGAGGGGGTCTACTGGGAGGGTCTACAGAGGGGGGGTCTACTGGGAGGGTCTACAGAGAGGGGGTCTACAGAGGGGGTCTACAGAGGGGGTCTGACGGTGGGAGGTGGTGGCTGTTGTAAGGTGGAGGTTTGATCGGTGGGGTCGTTTCTGCCACATACTGATGGCGTTATTAGCTTCATTTTGTAAGCTATGTGAACTCTTTTGTACCTTTTATTGTCTCTCTTTTAGGACTGTAATGTATGGACAGAGAACCCTTTCTTTAATCTAAACATGTCTGCTGTTGCTTTAGATAGAGTGGGTCACTGGCACTGATTGAAGAACCTTGATCATTTGTGTTTAATGACTGAAGAGATTCTAACTCCATCGATTGGATAAACGACCCGGTACTACTATTGGTTTGAGGCTAGCGGCATTAAAATGGGTTATCATAATTTAAACATCACTTTTGAAAACTGTCATTGATTTTTAATAAATTGGCAGCATTAGTGTTGTCCATGGTATCGTCAACACCATTGTACAGTATGTTTTTATATTTTATGTTACTTTCTAGTTCAAATTGCATATTTGTGATTAGTGCTGCCTGTAAAAATGCAGATATTTTTTCACTCAAATATTTTTTTGTATGCAGTATTTCCTTTTTGAATAGTATATTTCATTTATGTCCATGGTATTTCACCTCAACGAACAAATACTTCAATAACTCAATAGAGCCTTGAATATCTTCTCCCATAGAGACGGCGTTAAAGAGATTCGTCCACTAGAGGGCGATGGGTCGGGCTTCTGAGTAAAGCTATATTTAAGTTAAAGTAGGCCTTCTGCTGAACCAGGATATGCTTCACCACCTCCACGGAGATTTTGCTGAAGAGTTTGCTTTGGGACGGTTGGTAATCAGTGAAACCGGACACAGTTGTTAGTCAAATATTTGCACTGCATTTACAATCAAACTTTATCTTGAGAAGAGCAACTGACCAAACATTAACTGTCATATGGACTTTATAGTCTTATATAGATAGTATTGCTCTACATGTACAGTGGGGCAAAAAAGTATTTAGTCAGCCACCAATTGTGCAAGTTCTCCCACTTAAAAAGACGAGAGAGGCCTGTAATTTTCATCATAGGTAAACCTCAGCTATGAGAGACAAAATGAAAAAAAAAATATCCAGAAAATCACATTGTCTGATTTAAGAATTTATTTGCAAATTATGGTGGAAAATAAGTATTTGGTCAATAACAAAAGGTCATGTAAATACTTTGTTACATGCCCTTTGTTGGCAATGACAGAGGTCAAACGTTTTCTGTAAGTCTTCACAAGGTTTTCACACACTGCTGCTGGTATTTTGGCCCATTCCTCCATGCAGATCTCCTCTAGAGCAGTGATGTTTTTGGGCCTTCGCTGGGCAACACGGACTTTCAACTCCCTCCAAAGATTTTCTATGGGGTTGAGATCTGGAGACTGGCTAGGCCACTCCAGGACCTTGAAATGCTTCTTACGAAGCCTATCCTTCGTTGCCCGGGCGGTGTGTTTGGGGTCATTGTCATGCTGAAAGACCCAGCCACGTTTCATCTTCAGTGCCCTTGCTGATGGAAGGAGGTTTTCACTCAAAATCTCACGATACATGGCCCCATTCATTCTTTCCGTCACACGGATCAGACGTCCTGGTCCCTTGGCAGAAAAACAGCCCCAAAGCATGATGTTTCCACCCCCATGCTTCACTGTAGGTATGGTGTTCTTTGGATGCAACTCAGCATTCTTTCTCCTCCAAACACGACGAGTTGAGTTTTTACCAAAAAGTTATATTTTGGTTTCATCTGACCATATGACATTCTCCCAATCCTGTTCTGGATCATCCAAATGCTCTCTAGCAAACTTCAAACGGGCCCGGACATGCACTGGCTTTAGCAGGGGGACACGTCTGGCACTGCAGGATTTGAGTCCCTGGAGGTGTAGTGTGTTAGTGATGGTAGCTTTGTTACTTTGGTCCCAGCTCTCTGGAGGTCATTCACTAGGTCCCCCCGTGTGGTTCTGGGATTTTTGTTCACCGTTCTTGTGATCATTTTGACCCCACAGGGTGAGATCTTGCGTGGAGCCCCAGATTGAGGGAGATTATCAGTGGTCTTGTATGTATTCCATTTCCTAATAATTGCTCCCACAGTTGATTTCTTCACACCAAGCTGCTTACCTATTGCAGATTCAGACTTCCCAGCCTGGTGCAGGTCTACAATTGTGTTTCTGGTGTCCTTTGACAGCTCTTTGGTCTTGGCCATAGTGGAGTTTGGAGTGTGACTGTTTGAGGTTGTGGACAGGTGTCTTTTATACTGATAAGGAGTTCAAACAGGTGCCATTAATACAGGAAACGAGTGGAGGACAGAGGAGCCTCTTAAAGAAGAAGTTACAGGTCGTGACAGCCAGAAATCTTGCTGGTTTGTAGGTAACCAAATACTTATTTTCCACCATAATTTGCAAATAAATTCTTAAAAAATCAGACAATGTGATTTTCTGGATTTTTTTTTTCATTTTGTCTCTCATAGCTGAGGTTTACCTATGATGAAAATTACAGGCCTCTCTCGTCTTTTTAAGTGGGAGAACTTGCACAATTGGTGGCTGACTAAATACTTTTTTGCCCCACTGTACATGTCTGTGTTTCTTATCCATATTAATTGAAGCATAAGTATAATTAATCTTACGTCTAGCTGATGACCAGTTGAGATGTCTGGATTTTTTAAGATGTTGACAATTTCATAACATTGGACCTTCTAACCAGCGGTTTGATATAACCTGGATATAATTACACTAAAATATTTCAACATTGACATAGTTAGTTACATGTGGCTTAAACCATTATTGGATTAGTATCATAGTGAGCGGGGGGGGGGTTGTTTCCTGCCATCTTGTAACAACCTCTACACCATCATGATTGACTTGTTTTGGTTACGTTGTTTTAACTAAAAGGAGAGATCTCCCTTGATGGCTGAGCTGCAGTGATGGAGCAGAGAGACTCCTTCAGAAGAGGCTCAGCCTGGGAAACAAGGAGATAGAACCCTCCAGGAGAGAACCGGAGGTGAATTCTGAAGCCTCTCTAACCAGTTCTGGTGAGCTCCCAGCTGAAGCTCTGGTGTCACATTCAGTCGATGGTTCCTGAGAGCAGAGATCACCATCATCTGCTCTACAGAGGGGTTCCAGTGAGCGTGAGTTGTCATGGATACCGTCTGACATCAGGAATGTAAAGGTCTGAGTTGAATCCGCTCCACCGGTTCATACAGGACCTCCTGTGACTGGGTTCGTGTGTCTCCCACCGACCCAGCCATACCAGTTCATAGCTATAGTATGTAGGACAGAGTTGTTCCTGTAGACGTACGGCCTTCAGGGTTAATATGAGAAGGACATTGTGCCGTGTTGTAAATGATCTGAAGTAAGGCACCGAGCCCAGGGGTGTGGTTGGTCTTCCTCCAGAAGGGGAGCGCACCCGGTTGACCTTTGACCTCTGAACCCTTAGGCTATGAGCACCACGCTGCCCCCCTGAAGCTGGCCCACAAGCAAGGGCTGGAGCCCAGGGTCCAGACCTCCAGCGCTCCCCACATCAGGAGAGGTGTCAGCTGATCTCTTTTCCTGCTCCCCAGGCGGCCGTGCTCTGTTCTCCTTCAGCAGGAGGCTCCCTGACTCAGGAAGTCAGGGAGCCTTTGCTAGCTTGTTGCTTGATAACATCCATGACTCATAAATGCACAGTTTGAGTTTGGTGGTTTAGTAAATGAGGACATCGGTAAACTCCCCGTTTTAAAAGCTGAGGCCTTTAAATGAGTGTTAAATTGTAAGTTTACATACGGAGTTCACAATAAGTACAGATTGTCTTTCACTTCTGAAAAGTACAATTCTGGAAGATGGAACGTTAATGATGACACCCGAACATGTTGAATTATTGACCAATGAAGATCTCAAAACACTTATTATTGTTCATTTAGTTTTTCCACAACCAACCCAGCTGAACGTGGAGGCCCTGCTGGATCCATCCATCGTCTCCGCGTCCATCCTTCATGTCTAATCCACCTCATCACACCACCGTCCTTAGACACACACGGTATGTGTGTGTCTAACCCTAACCCTAACCTCTCATGGGGGGTCGGGACCGCAGTACCTCTTCTCATCACTTGGTGACAGTGTGATGTATTGTACCATTTTTTAACGAAATAAGGAAATGTTAATGTTTCATTAGTTACATTCGTACAGAATAACAACCGTTGGTTTTATATGAACGCATAGCACATTAAGATAAACCAAATGCTCCTCAGCCCTAAAGAGGAGCATTATAATCCAGAGAGCAGCTGACAAGTCCCTCCCTCTAGCGGTGGGCCCGCGTTCTTCTGCTCTGCATAATGCTACCGTCTGTTCATTGTGGCTGTCGTTGTCACTGTTCACCAGAAGAGGGCAGCAGAGCGCTGCCTGCAGTGACCGTGTGTGTGTGTGTGTGTGTGTGTGTGTGGTGTGTGTCTCAACAGGAGGAGAAAGATGAGTGGTTGATGTATGCAGGGCCGCTGCTGTTCATTTCGGTGCCCTACGCGAGCGGGGGCGGGGGGAGCCTCTTTTTATATATTAGGTAAAAACATAATTGCCGAAATTGAGTGATAGGTTATGCAATTAAGAAAAAACAACGGTGGGCCTCTTCATAACTAATTTATATATTTTTTTAATTCAATAATGTAATAATTATTTTATTTTTTTTATTTTTTTTACAAACCATAATTTTTGGTGCCCCCCCAGGTACTTGGTGCCCTACGCACTCTGCGTACTCTGCGTATAGGGAGAGGCGGGCCTGGATGTATGGTTGATATATTTGCGTTGTGTGGCGTGTTGGTTTACACTGTGGGGTCAGCGGACACCCCAGTGTAAAACAGTGACCCCAACCCTAACCCTTACCTAAGCCCAACCCTAACCCTAACCCTTACCTAACCCTAACCCCAACCCTTACCTAACCCCAACCCTAACCCTCACTCTTACCTAACCCCAAACCTAACCCCAACCCTAACCCCAACCCTTACCTAACCCCAACCCGTCAGTGAAGCCCCTCCGGTCTAAGTCTGGACCGACTGTGATCATCACACTGTGTCCATTGTGTCCCAGCATGCAGCCGGCTGTATTAGGCTGTAAGGACTGAGGTAAAGACCTCCCTGGTGACACTCTGTGAGAGAGAGACATGCACTCATCTGATCCAGAACACTAGATTAGCAGTACCGGCTTTACTATTATACCTCTTTATCACAAAGGCAGGCAGAGACCTCCATGTTGGAGCCACAAACCAGTTGATAGAAGGTATAGTCGCCTATCATATGAAACAGAAAGTGGAACTAATCATAAGCTACAAACCACTTTGATGTATAGACTATGATCGCGTGTTGGTAATTGGTGAGAACCATCTGGTCTGCGGCAGGGCGTCTCTCTCTCTTTGTCTCTCTCTCATTCCCTCTTAATCATACACTCTCGTGTTCCTCTCTTTGTCTCTCTCTCATTCCCTTTCTTGATCACCCACTCTCGTGTTCCTCTCTTTGTCTCTCTCTCATTCCCTCTCTTGATCGCCCACTCTAGTGTTCCTCAACACACTGAGTCCCTCGCTGCCAGACGTCTGCCAGAAGGACGAGTAGAAGGAGGACGATGCAAGGTGTTCATTGGCTCATCACCTCCGCCGCCGCCAGGATGTACATTTGAATTACAGATCAAAAGAGAGCCTCACCATCAGCCTTGGAATTGCGTGGTTTTAATTATTGTTTTTGTGACTTCATAGGAAAAGGTTCCAAGGAGAATCTTACGCAGTCTTGTTTTCAAATGCCATCTCTCAAATTTCATAAAACATTTTGCTTGAGTAATATTCAGAGCATCTTATGTTTTCCTATTTCATAAGTGTTGATGAAACTCTTCTGGTTCACAGATGATTGCATTTATTCAGAGTGATGACAGTTTGAATGCTCACACACGTTTCCTGCTGTGTTTGTGATGGAGCCTCATTCACATCACTGCTAGGGCTTCCACTGTCGGCCATGGAGGGTTTGTGTTATGGTTACCGGTCGACACTTTGGTCGTTTCAGGGGTTTGCTTCCTTCCATCTTTCATCTGACGAAGGTTGGAAACAGGTCAGATGTTTGACTTCTCTGCTGAAGAACTAACCCTTACCCTATCTGCACGTCCTCAGCTCTGAGCTGCTCGCCACAATACGCTTTACTCTTCCCTTAACCTGAAGAGGGGATGAGTTTATCCTGACTGTTCCCTTAACCCTTAGCTTAACCTGAATAGTGGTTGAGTTTCTCCTTACTGTTCCCTTAACCTGAAGGCAGGTTAAGTTAATCCTGACTGTTCCCTTTAACCCTTAGCTTAACCTGAATAGGGGTTGAGTTTATCCTGACTGTTCCCTTAACCTGATGAGGGGTTGAGTTTATCCTGACATTTCCCTTTAACCCTTCCCTTAACCTGAAGAGGGGTTGAGTTTATCCTTACTGTTCCCTTAACCTGAAGAGGGGTTGAGTTTATCCTGACTGTGCCCTTAACCTGAAGGGGGGTTTATTCATTAGGTTAAGTGGTTCCTAATCAATCTTTCTGGATACTGCGGTTGTTAGTTACTGGGAGCTTTGTACCATAGCGCTGTGATCTTTAGTCTCCTCAGTGACTCATGGTGTGGCTCCAGTACCCCACCCTTTAGACTGACAGACTGCATCTTACAGACTGCATCTAACATACTGCATGTTACAGACTGCATCTAACATACTGCATCTTACAGACTGCATCTTACAGACTGCATCTAACATACTGCATGTTACAGACTACATCTAACATACTGCATGTTACAGACTGCATCTTACAGACTGCATCTAACATACTGCATGTTACAGACTGCATCTAACATACTGCATGTTACAGACTGCATCTAACATACTGCATGTTACAGACTGCATCTAACATACTGCATGTTACAGACTGCATCTTACAGACTGCATCTAACATACTGCATCTTACAGACTGCATCTAACATACTGCATGTTACAGACTGCATCTTACAGACTGCATCTAACATACTGCATCTTACAGAATGCATCTTACAGACTGCATCTAACATACTGCATCTTACAGACTGCATCTTTCAGACTGCATCTTACAGACTGCATCTTATAGACTGCATCTTACAGACTGCATCTTACAGACTGCATCTTACAGACTGCATCTTACAGAATGCATCTTACAGACTGCATCTTACGGACTGCATCTTACAGACTGCATCTGCACACCGTTAATAAGCTCTGTGCGCTGCATGGATCACAACCGACCAACAGGCAGCTTATTTCACCTGTCAAGGTAAATATGTATGTGTGTGTGTGTGTACGTGAGTGTTTGTACGTGAGTGTGTGTGTGTGCGCCTGCATGTGTGTGTGTGTGAGCGTTTATGTGTGCGTGTGCCTGCGTGTGTGTGTATGTGTGTGTATGTGCCTGCGTGTGTGTGTGCGCCTGCGTGTGTGTGTCTGTGTGTGTGTGTCTGTGTGTGTGCCTGCGTGTGTGTGTGTCTGTGTGTGTGCCTGCGTGTGTGTGTGTGTGTCAGGCGTTGGTGTGTTTCTCCGCAGACGCTCCAACATGTGCTGTCAGGGAGAAACGCTCTGAGAGGATTTGCTAAAGTTAGCTGTGAGTCCTGAGAGGCAGAGCGCGCAGTGCTCACAGGAGCGTCTAATCCAGCCCGGCAGCAGAGCCTGCACCGGCCAGGACAGCGCCTCGCCACACTACCACAGCCCCCTGCTGTGATACCTAATGTTATCCACCTCAATGTGTGCTGATCAGGTCAGGACCCAAACCACCCTGCACACCCAGATGCAAACAGAAACCACAGCAGACTCAATAGCATTAGGATTAGAGTGTCGTCAACGTACGGACACTGAGATCTCACTCTGAGTGCTTTGACCTGCTCCCATGGGGTTGGACCAGCCCCATCTGACTGATAAACCTTCAGCGGTGATTACTGCGGTACACCAGAACCTCCATGAACGCTAGTGGAGATATCCTCTTCCTACCTCTGTGTGTGTGTGAGCGGGGGCTCACGTGTGTGCGTGTGTGTGTGTGTGTGTCCCAGAGACAGGAGGGAGGGAGGAGGGATTTCCGCAAGAACAGCAGCCTGCTGACAGACCTGTTGAATACTTTATTGGTTGATTACGTTCCTTCAGTTCACTCTTAAACCATAGAAGATATCCACAGCAGATTCTTCTCAGAAGGTTTACAGAATCTGTCTCTTCAGAAGGAGGCAAAGTTCAGAGACAAGCCGAGACTTCCACAGGTGAGCACGTCTTTTAATGTGTTGTTTTTATTGTTATTATTTATTTTTGTTCTTATCATCATATTGTTGTCATCATTTAAAATATCTTCATCATCATCATTGGCCAATCTGATATGAATTCCAAACAACATAAGCCTGTATGTTCTACGTTGTCTGTATCGAGCAGCAGTCAGATTAAGGATTTATATACTCACACTTCTTCTTACATACTTTTTCCACAACTGTTGTATTCCAGTCTACTGGGTTGAGGAGTATTGGTGAAGGAGAGTATAGGTTTGTTTGGGATTAACACTGTCTGTGTTCCTTAAGTCATTCCGTAAGCCAGTGTCTCTCGTTTCTGCTATGGTTAAAGCACTACCACTGGGCAGTGTGCTAGGTAATACACAAGTAAATGAATATAAATATAAACTAGAGAGCGGGGTGGATACCTGGCCTCAGTGGGAACTTCGCTTAAAAATAGCTGAGTGGCTAAACTGCGTTGTGTTGGCTGAGCTTTGGGATGTAAAGCAGCAACAGGAACATTCGGTCATGGCTCCAGGCAGAACAATATCACGCCGTACTCTTAGCTTAGTCTGACTCGTGCATAATCATAAGCAGGGTGTCATTTCTGGCCACAACAACTGCGCTAACAAGTGACAAACACACTCTGGGTGTCACTGATATGACCAACATCCATAAAATCCGTGATCTAATTCCTACAGCGATCAGACAGCTGACAGCTCGTCAACATTTGTACATAAACAAAATTCCATTTGATGTCTTACAAGACGAGATGAAAAACATTACATTTGACCCTGTTAGTTAATTTCCCTCCAAATTCTGCATCTCTTCGTCACGGCGAGCCAACCCTCACAGCAGTTTAACATTTACTGATTTGATACAAACATTTTTCCGTCAAGTAAACCTCGGGTCTATAAGACTAATATTATATATATATATAATATAGGTGGATGTACACTTTCATGCATTATAAAGCTGCTGCTGCCTGGTAGATTTTACCCTAACCCTGGTAGGGTTTCTCACTACTGTGTGTTAGAATGACCCCTCTTGAGTTAGCTCACTATTTGACATTCTTCAACATTTGTTAATAACTATTAATTGTCATTAAATTAAAAACATCTCCATTAAGAGCAAACATAAAATATCCCAAATTAATAAGGATATGAAAACTTTAGTTGATTATAGTTAAGTAGTATAAGTACTGGTTTGTTTATAATAAATCATGTGGAAAATGAAACTCCTCTAATGACCTGAAATATGCAGCTACCTTGTCTTTCACCATTCGGGGTAAACTAAATTGTCATTATTCCAGTAGTCATATAAATTATAAACCAACCAAGACCCAGATGCAAACATGAAGATTGGAAACTAGTGTTTGTGTGTCCCTGACCTTGGAGTGACCTCTGGATTAAATTAGAAATAAAATAAATTAAGATATGGATATGTAAAAATACAAATAAAAGACCATCAAAGAAAAGTCTCCTATAAGTAACCTTTTCACAGTCTTGACATGATGGCGTTATCAATGGATCACCTGCCGATCACCCCCCCTCCCCCGATCCAGTGGGCTCTCAATTACCAATTATTATTATCTCCTTAGAATCCAGGGTCTCCTCACATGCAGAGCGACGCTTACTTTGAGTTACGTAACAGCAGCGTGCACCAGGGACGTGTTCCTGTTAGCTGAAGCAACATGAAAGTTGGGACATGATGTTGGCCTCTTCTCCCCGTTTGGTATCATGAGGAACGCTGCTCTGTGCAGATTGAACTGCAGCTGCCTTTGATTTATACATACATAGTAATCGATTCATATTGTGTGCTAATGCATGTACATGTCTCTAGAAAGAGAAGCGGAGGAATGTGTGAGTACGTCTCACAGATGCATTGTTATGGATTCTCCCCGGCAGGACTCTCACCTCTGTCTGTGTGTATGTGTGTGTTGGATTAGCAGGGCTCAGAACAGATTAGATAATTATAGACACCTGAAGTCTAAGCTCGCTGTGTGCTGTCAGGTTGTGCAGCATGAGGTTGTCTTGGTTAAGAGCGAGGAGGAGGAGGAGGAGGAGGCGGAGTAGAGAAGGCATGATGAGCAAAGGACAAATAGTTTGCCATGTGTCCTGACAGCCTCAGTCTCCGCTGCGGTGAACAGAACAGTGCTGACTGAACCGACTGCTCAGCATTAATTACTGACAGTAACCTGAATAAGATATGCCTAGCTTCCCTTATCTTCAGATGCAGATGCAGGGAAAATCAGAGTTTTTTTTCAGGGAAATAACGTCTTGCGGTCATTATCTCGCTGCAGAAGGCCAATGCGTGGTCCTATTCCTCACAGTCATTTAACAATAGGGTGACTCCCCAGTACAGCAGATTAAACAGGGCCGTGGCCAAGGCCTCATCATGGATCAGGGGCCTTACTGCCACCCCATCATACATTTCAACTGAACAGTAGCCAAACTCATTCACATCATCACACTTTGTTATGACCGCATAACGACGAGAGGGGTCCGCGCTCCCCTCATGTTGTCCAAACACAGTCCTCATGGTAATAACCTGCAGCAGGAGCATAAAGGAGGCGCTCCCATGGCCGGCTCCTCTCAACAGGGCTGCTGCTGTCACGGCGTTATGGTGACTAAACGGAGGCACTGCCCTCTCATCACCGAGGGTCGGAGGAGAGAGGGCTGTTAATGACATCATCTCCTCACCGCCCTCTCTCGCAGTGCGGTCGGCCCGCATCAATTGAGGGAATTGGACTGTGATTGCCGGTTTGCAATCTTCTCTCCAGCAGACCTCACGGGGCCCCGTGTCGAGGGACATATATCCCCGTTCATAGAGGCCATCCTGGAGGTTCGCATGGGTAACATGTTGAATGATGCGTCCTTTATCAGTGCGTTCCTTCCTATTTTGTCTGGAAGATGCACATTTGATAAAGGCTCTCCTTGAATTTGAGAAATAGCCTTGAGTTATTTTTACTGCATCATTTTTTATCCGGGTACTGTGGCCGGCCGTCCTTTGCCTTCTACAACAAGCTCTCCAGTCTGCAGCTCTCAGGAGGGGGGGTGTGCTCCAGCCTCACCTGCTCATTATGTATTCAGTAAGTACTCACCAGATGAAAGCACTTAGTTTGTGTTTTATAGACGATGCTGCTGCACATTGCAAAACTGAATACAAAGAAGGCATGAAACTAATAAACAGGAGTATTAATGTATGCATGAGATCTAGTTTTCACAATATCCACGATTCAACAGAGGGAGCATTGCGCTGGTATGAAACTGTGTTACGTTTGGTTTTGCCATTGTAACACTGGCAAAAGCTACCAGTGACACTGGTAGCACACTGGTAGAATTACTGGAGTTCTGGGCCTATTGTTATCTGATGTATGGAACCAAGCTGTGTCCTACAGCTTGGTTTGAGGTTAATTCTTAGATTCTAATGAATCTGCTGTCAAAGTCTCAAGTATTGCAAACCCAGCAGCTGCGATAGTGCTTTCCCCGTGGAATGTTGAAATGAGGTTGATTTGCACATTGTCATCTGTGTATAATTAGTTATTTTCACATATGTGTGTTTTGGTCCATGCAACACTCCATCCTTTGGAAGTCCAGGTTTCCTCATGTGGGACCGTCTCAGTCTTGAGATACGCATCTATCTTCTTTTGGGAAGGATTAGACGAGGACGGAGGAAAATGCCCAGCGAGGATTTTCACTAACTGCCTCGGACTAAGCTTTGTTGACAGGCGTTTGACTCCACCTTCCTCCCTGGAAGACTCCAGCAGACAGGCAGGTGAGCCAGTTCACCTTTTCACCGCTGGTTAAGAGAGCAGACGTCCAGGCCGCTCAGAGTCCTCCACTCAGAGCATCGCTGGATACGGCGCAACACGTCCGCGGGCGTTTGGCGGCCTTTTGTTTCACAAGTTGAAGGAACCCAACTGAAGGGCTTAGGGAGAGGAGCGCACTTGAAGGTGATATTCGGACTGGATTTACCGATGGATCAGACATGATTTGGCTTGTTTCTTCAGAGATTCTCATGGCTTTGTAGTTGTCACTTGCAAATCCCCTTTTTTTCAATTCCAAGCAACAACAGAAAACTCTGGGTAAGCAATGCTGCAAGTGTCTCTGTCTCTGTTGTTGTTGTTGTTGTTGTTGTTGTTGTCGTTGTTCAGTATGGAGTGCATTATTGGAAACACTCCTTGACTTTCAGCCAGACCTGCTTTTCTGCCCTGCTATAAATAAGAATATTATGACCTTGATGCATTCGCACACAAAGAAATGTTGTGGCGAATTTGTCTTGTGTTTTTCAAACTTTAATCCTATTTGACTTCCCCTCACTCTTGATAAACGGTCATTATTCAGGGAGAAGGAGTATGCTTACTCCGTGCTCTCGGCTTGGCTAACCACGGCCCACACAGAGAGAGTTTCTGATGATTACTAAGCCAGCGCAGGGGAGGTGGGGGTACTCTAAATGGTCGATAATTATCAGGCAGATCATTTCATTTGTTGCAGAGGAAAGGGATCACTACATTGTATATCTGTGTGTGTGTCTGTGCGGGGGTAATGATTTTGCGGGCGGGGTTGTCAATATTTTGGTGGCGTCTTGGTGGCGGCGATGACCCCGGCAGTCTGATCCCGCTGTAATCTGAGGGGCGGGGCCAGCTGGTGTGTTGATGGCTTGACTCTTCGTATGCCGCCCCTCTCGCCGTTACGCAACTCAATCAGCTGTGTTCTGGGCTAATTGGATCCTCTTTGGAGGGCTTACTCCCATTAGAGCTCAGGCTGTGTGTATGTGGTGGCTGCCCTGTCCGCCTGTGGAATATTTAGAAGCTCCTCAAAAAGCTTTGGCCGCTTTGTGGTCAATTTGTTCTCCACTGTCATGGGACGTAGCCTCTCATTACCAATTAAAAATGGCAACAAACAAACTATAATTGTCCTCTTTATAAAACCTTGGATGGTCTCTCTCTCTCTCTCTCTCTCTCTCTCTCTCTCTCTCTCTCTCTCTCTCTCTCTCTCTCTCTATGTATATATATATATATATATATATACACATATATATATATATATATATATATAGTATTGAGGTGTAGATCTGTATATAACTTTAGAGGAATCCATTGAGCGAGGTGCATGTGTTCAGGCTTAAGCCAGATGTAGAGCAGCAGGGAGCAGAGCTCCTGATGGCTGACCGTTGATCCGGTGACCAGGGAGAGCTCTGAGGTTCAGGTGTATTAAAGTTACGTCACTGCACGGCACTGCGCTGCTGCAGGGATCTGAAGGGGGGGGGGGGGGGGGGGCTCTGAGCTAAAGCCTCTCAGTGAGACCACAACAAACAACGAGACCTCAGGGGGTAAAGTGGGCAGCTTCTCCCAGGAAAAGCGTTGAGAACATAATCAGATCATATCATTTGAGGATGAACAATCTTGCAGTTGTAGTTTCCTTTCAAAATGTTCTTTGGATTGTAAAAATGCTAATGTGAATGTTGTTAATTATAATATTATCACCATCTTCTATGGACACACCGTCTCACGTGAGGCCTTTATTGTGCTGAGGTCCCCCGATGCCCCACAGACATTAACCCGGGATGCTGTCCCCCGATGCCCCACAGACATTAACCCGGGATGCTGTCCCCCGATGCCCCACAGACATTAACCCGGGATGCTGTCCCCCGATGCCCCACAGACATTAACCCGGGATGCTGTCCCCCGATGCCCCACAGACATTAACCCGGGATGCTGTCCCCCGATGCCCCACAGACATTAACCCGGGATGCTGTCCCCCGATGCCCCACAGACATTAACCCGGGATGGGGTGGAGCGCTGGGCGTCCTGGGGACACGCGGGGGTTTGCTGTTTATCAGTCCTCACCCTCGCACCACTTTGAATCCCTTCATCAACTCTTTTATGCATCATTCTTTCCCCTCCAACTCTCTAGTGTACACTTTCAAATGAACACTTCAAAGATTTATTAAGACATGTCCCCGCGATGTCTCCATCTCGGCTCTGTTCCCAGGCTCATTCTTCTATTGTTCTCCTTATTCTCCTTTGGACCAACTTCAGTCTCTCACTACTTTACTGCCACATCCCACCGGTGCAGACCGTGTTCATTCTCTTTTAAATGACAATCGCTTTAAGATAGACATCGACTGCAAAGTGGGAGGCCATCATCTGTTGTTTCCATCAACATCCAAGCCGCTAGAAAGCCAAGGTTCTGCCATCCGGCGCAGCAACTTATAGATATAATATAATATATGGATAATTATTCCTTTTAGTCCCATTATCATTTAGTTTATTTGTATTGTACCTAATTCGGTTGAACCACACAATAAGGTGTCATTAACCCAACTATGTTTCCCAAATGAAGGATGTTTGCATCGACGGTGGTGAACAGAACACGTCTGCATAAAGGGATCACATTTCATATTTGACCTTAAATGAATCAGAGAACAGGAAACGTAATGGGAGCTCTATTGTATTTGATCACACATTTTACTCTTAAATCGATCCTACAGTTGCTGTCCGTCCTTACAATTATGGAAGAACTTGTTTCAAATATTTCAGATTTGCATCCAAATTTCAAAGAAATGGATGAGGTTATTTCAAAGTGTGGACAGAGATACCTCCAAAATATGAAATCAAGTCACCACGGACATATCATCAACATATATAGATATGTATGTATGTCTATATATATATATAAAGGCTTTTTACAATGTAAGGTGTCTTCCGATGGTTACCTGAGACATTCCCCTCAATCAGCTGCTTGATGTCCACACAGCCGGGCAGCAACGGGAGACAGGGGGAGACGAGGGGGGGAGGAACACAGGGGGGGAGACAGGGGGAGAAGGAGGGGGGGGAGGGACACGGGGGGGGGGGGGGGGAGACGAGGGGGGGAGGGACACGGGGGGGAGACAGGGGGAGAAGGAGGGGGGGAGGGACACGGGGGGGGGGGGGGGGAGACGAGGGGGGGAGGGACACGGGGGGGAGACAGGGGGAGACGAGGGAGACGAGGGACTAGGGGGGGTCAGGGGGAGACAGGTGTGAGACAGGGGGGAGATATACGGGGGAGACGAGGGGGGAGACATGGGGAGACGGAGAAAGATATAGGGGGGAGACGGGGGGGAGACCGGGGGTCTGTCCTGCTGGGACAGGACAGACTACAGTTGGCCCTTTGGAGAGCGGGAGGGGGCTGAATGAACTCACTAACTGAACCACTAAAAAGCTCATATGGGGAAATAAATCATTCAATTAAAGTATCACACTGCTCTACTTCTGCAATACTTTCATGGTCAGGATGAGTCAGAAGTTTGGTGTTTGTATAGAAAGCTCAATGTGTCTTAAGTGGAAGCTAATGCTCTACTCTACTAGTAACGCTCACTCATAACACCAGGCTGGTTTAGTAACGCTCACGTCATAAACCAGGCTGGTTTTAGTAACGCTCACTCATAAACCAGGCTGGTTTAGTAACGCTCACTCATAAACCAGGCTGGTTTAGTAACGCTCACTCATAAACCAGGCTGGTTTTAGTAACGCTCACTCATAAACCAGGCTGGTTTAGTAACGCTCACTCATAACACCAGGCTGAGTTTAGTAACGCTGCACTCATAACACCAGGCTGGTTTAGTAACGCTCACTCATAAACCAGGCTGGTTTAGTAACGCTCACTCATAAACCAGGCTGGTTTAGTAACGCTCACTCATAACACCAGGCTGGTTTAGTAACGCTCTCACTCATAACACCCAGGCTGGTTTAGTAACGCTCACTCATAACTCCAGGCTGGTTTAGGTAACGCTCACTCATAACACCAGGCTGGTTTAGTAACGCTCACTCATAACACCAGGCTGGTTATAGTAACGCTCACTCATAACTCCAGGCTGGTTTAGTAACGCTCACTCATAACACCAGGCTGGTTTAGTAACGCTCACTCATAACACCAGGCTGGTTTAGTAACGCTCACTTCATAACACCAGGCTGGTTTAGTAACGCTCACTCATAACTCCAGGCTGGTTTTAGTAACGCTCACTCCATAACACCAGGCTGGTTTTAGTAACACTCACTCATAAACCAGGCTGGTTTAGTAACGCTCACTCATAACACCAGGCTGGTTTAGTAACCGCTCACTTCATAACACCAGGCTGGTTTAGTAACGCTCACTCATAACACCAGGCTGGTTTAGTAACGCTCACTCATAAACACCAGGCTGGTTTAGTAACGCCTCACTCATAAACCCAGGCTGGTTTAGTAACGCTCAC
>NC_136938.1:29081535-29084030 GCF_949987615.1 Pollachius pollachius | reverse complement strand
TCCTCCTCCTCCTCTCCTCTCCTCTCCTCCTGCTCCTCCTCTCCTCCTGCTCCTCCTCCTCCTCCTCTCCTCTCCTCCTCCTCTCCTCTCCTCCTCCTCCTCCTCTCCTCTCCTCCTCTCCTCTCCTCTCCTCCTCCTCCTCCTCCTCTCCTCTCCTCCTCCTCCTCCTCCTCCTCTCCTCTCCTCTCCTCTCCTCCTCCTCCTCCTCCTCTCCTCTCTCCTCCTCCTCTCCTCCTCCTCCTTCTCCTCCTCCTCCTCCTCCTCTCCTCTCCTCCTCCTCCTCTCCTCTCCTCTCCTCCCCCTCCTCCTCTCCTCCTGCTTCTCCTCTCCAGTGCCAACATGCAGAAGCAGGTGGAGGTGAGGATGCATGAGAGCCAGCTGGAGCCGGTGGAGAAGGCTGAGGAGTCAGCGTGCGGCGGCTGCTGCGACAAGATCATGAACAACATGGTGCTGACGCTGACCATCCTGGGTAAAGCACCACCACCAACACCACCAGCACCACCAACACCACCACCACCACTAACACCACCAGCACCACCACTAACACCACCACCAGCACCACCACTAACACCACCACCAGCACCACCACTAACACCACCACTAACACCACCACTAACACCACCACCATCACCACTAACACCACCAGCACCACCACTAACACCACCACCAGCACCACCACTAACACCACCACTAACACCACCACCATCACCACTAACACCACCAGCACCACCACTAACACCACCACCAGCACCACCACTAACACCACCACCACCACTAACACCACCACCACCACTAACACCACCACTAACACCACCACCACTAACACCACCACCACCACTAACACCACCACTAACACCACCACCACTAACACCACCACCACCACTAACACCACCACCCACCAACACACCACCTTGTCTTCTCTAACAATTCTTTAACGCAGTAATATTGCTGACATGCTATAGGCCACGGCTGTAATGAAGCATCACTACTGTGTTTCTCTCTCTCTCTCTCTCTCTCTCTTCCCCCATCTCTGTCTCTCTCTCTCTCCCCCTCTCTCTATCTCTCTCTCTCTCTCTCTCTCTCTCTCTCTCTCTCTCTCTCTCTCTCTCTCTCTCTCTCTCTCTCTCTTTCTCCCCCCCTCTCTCTCTCTCTCTCCCTCCCCCCCTCTCTCCCTCCCCCCCTCTCTCTCCCTCTCTCTCTCTCTCTCTTTCTCCCTCCCCCCCTCTCTCTCTCCCACTCTCTCTCCCTCCCCCCCTCTCTCTCTCCCCCTCTCTCTCTCCCTCCCCCCCTCTCTCTCCCCCTCTCTCTCTCCCCCTCTCTCTCTCTCTCTCCCTCCCCCCCTCTCTCTCCCCCTCTCTCTCTCTCTCTCTCTCTCTTTCTCCCTCCCCCCCTCTCTCTCTCCCACTCTCTCTCCCTCCCCCCCTCCCTCCCCCCCTCTCTCTCCCCCTCTCTCTCTCTCTCTCTCTCCCCCCCCAACACCCTAACCCCCCCCAGGTGTGTTTCTGGGCTCCATCTCCGGCATGCTGCTGCGCCACATAGCGCCCCTCCCCCCTGACGTGGTCATGATCATCTCGTTCCCTGGAGAGATCCTGATGCGGATGCTGAAGATGCTGATCCTGCCGCTGGTGGTGTCCAGTCTGGTCACAGGTGGGAGAGGGTCTAACGAAGGATCCCCACTGGGCAACGACTGGTTTATCTAGTGAAGCCTCTGGTTCTATTAGACAGAGGTGGTGACGGTAGAACAGCTGGTTATCACTGAAATTAAATGATAAAGACAGCGGACCTGCTGCAGATGAGCCCATTTCTCTGTTTGCTATTCTGTTAAATCAGAGCATTCCATGTGACAGAATACATAAGGAATCTATTTTTTACTTAGATCTCAGATACTCTCAGAAACAATCTGCTGTTCCGATGTTTATTGTTCCATGATCATCGATCCATGATCTCGGCTTTTGGGAGTTGAACACACAGCTGAACAACGTGTTGTTCTAGGGATCGTAACGTAACACTTCTAGTTTTCTGGGGAACGTCACGTCTTCAAAAGCCTCTTCTGCATCCTTTATGGATCAGAAACTACTACAGATGTCCACAGGTTCACTGAGCACGCGTCCTCCATCCCACCCCCACAGGCCTGGCCGGTCTGGACGCCAAGTCCAGTGGGCGCCTGGGCACGCGGGCCATGGTGTACTACATGTCCACCACGGTGATCGCCGCCGTGCTGGGGGTGATCCTGGTCATCGTCATCCACCCAGGGAACCCCAAGCTGAAGGCCAACCTCGGCCACGGCAAGAAGAACGACGAAGTCTCCAGCGTGGACGCCTTCTTTGACCTCATCCGGAACCTCTTCCCCGAGAACCTGGTGCAGGCCTGCTTCCAACAGGTGGGTTGCAGTCAGACCACCGGTCAGCAGTCACAGCTTCACCTGAGGTTCACAAACTTCTGGCCTCTGCTCTAGGCTGAGCTGGGGTTGGCTATTTATTTTGAAAATCTTTTGG
>NC_136938.1:29031535-29071535 GCF_949987615.1 Pollachius pollachius | reverse complement strand
GAGACGCTGAAGTGGAGGTCTGGGGTTCATCCACCACGGTGGGGGTCACAGGAGACGCTGAAGTGGGAGTGGTCCGGGAGGGGCTGGGGCTGGTGGAGGTGGGGACATCCATCGCTCCTGTCGTGGTGCTGGGAGTCTGGGTGGTGAGACTGGGAGTTGTTGCATCCTTCATAAACAGGTTGCTGCCAGATCCAGACCCAGAACCAGAACCAGATCCAGATCCAGATTCAGACCTAGACCCCTCCTCTTCCTGGCTGAAGAGTGCGGTGGCGTTGAGAGGGGCCGTGCTGACCAGGTGCAGGTGTGGCCATGTGAGGTAGGGGGCGCCGCTGGCCTCCTGCCCTCCACTGCCCTCCTTGGTTTCGCTGGCCTCGGTCGGCTCGGACCGGTCTGCTGGGAGCTCTTGGTCGAGTCCCCCACTGGCGGCACTGGAAAACGGGTCCTCCACGATGAAGCCGTCCGTCATGGCCTCTCTCAGGAAGTTGGCCGGGACATCTGAGACGATCAGAGGAAAAACACAACAGAGTGTTTACCTTCAGCGTCACGCTGTGACCTCACGCCAAAGGAAATCTACTGAGCTTTCATGTCGCCGACGTTCAGTTAAGAGATCACACACCTTCCCTTGAGGGGCGAGTGGGGACCTGTCGAGGTGTGTTGGGAAGAGAGGGCCAACTATTGATTCATTGTGACTAATCATCTTGCGTGTGTGTGTCTCTGTTTGAGAGGGTGTGTTTGTGTTGGCTTGGGTGTGTGTACACGCATCATAAAGGTGAGGCTTTCATATACAAAACATAATCCCTGTGATCCAAACCCTCCACTCAGCGTCTGGCCTGATCACACATCGGAATGAGTCACCTGTTTTAACTTCCGTCAAGAACTTTCTTGATTATGACGAAAGGGATTGGAGCAAAAAAGGTCACAGTCTACAAGAGCCACAGCCTCAGCTGTGGCTGTAAAAAAAAGTATTGATTTAAAAAAAAAAAAGTATATATAATAGTTTTTTTAATAAAACACTACAAATAATTGTACATAACTGTCCTCTATACTTTAATTTTCTCAAATATAAATCTAGTTCAAATAAAATGCAGCAAATATCTGAGCTGGCGCATCTTTGAATGCCGTGATCACGTGACGGCACAGTTACAGTTCCTGCTCAATACTGAAGAAAATTCCATTTCTTCAGTATTTCTTAAAGGAATAACGTCCAGGATTTCCTAGCTGTTTGTTTGCGGTTGAATAGCTTTATTGGTATAGAATTGTTTTTCAGAAGAAAAAAAAGCTTTGGAAATAAGTCATTTAATTCAAATGTTCACTGTGGCCAGTGATGCTGCAGTGGTTTTTTTCATAATTCCCTATGAGAGATCGCTTGCTCAGTCGGCCTTTCCATTTTCAGCCTCGTGAATACAGCCATAAGAGAAAATAAAATTGTCAATTTGTGCACTTATTCGGGCTACTCTGTATATGTTCACAGTAGAAGAAACATGTTCAAAAACTAATTCTAGAAATGTCTCTGGGGTTGCCAGAAATTGTTGATGTCAAAATGGGGTCACAGCCCAAAAAAGGTTGGGAAGCAACCGCGATAGATCAGATGCGATGCATCTGATCTATCGCTGGCGGTGTGTTGTTTCTCCAAGGAGGGAATCGTGGGGGATGGGATTTGATCCAACAGGGTTTGTGCAGGGGAAAAGTGACCAATTTAGTTGTGTACTAGCATGTTCTGAGCAGCAGATACTGTAATTAAACCTGGCTGTGAGCACAAAAGAGCCAGGTTTATGTTTGTATGCATAATTATGTTGTCGGGCTTGTGGTTGGAAAGGTCAAAGGAGTTAACGAGGTGAAAGGTCCACTTTTCATTGAAGTGATCGAAAGGGGATTCCTCTAACAGATCGACGTTCTCACAAAGTTGTCTTGTAGCAGTACTTCACGATGTATTCTGCGTGGAGAAGCGTCAGATCAGACTCTCTCCTCTCTGTCCGGCTAAGCTGCGGCCTCTCAGCGCTCGGTTCCAGACCGGCAGAGCAGCTTCTCCCTGGGCTTGGGTTTCACTTTGTTCAGGATCTACGCATTAATGCTCCTGCTGGAGCCGCTCAGCACATTCTTACAAAGACGTCTATGTGCAGTCGGACCGGCACACGGAACCTGCGCACCCCAAAAATGTAATCGGACCTGGGAATTCTCCTGGATAGAGTCTGGGCCGCTGGTGAAGCCTGAAACACGAGGAGCGCCGGAGCGGGAGCAGGCCCTCGCTGTCTCACGAGGCCCAAAGGGCATCTCGGGAAATGATTTAGATTCCAGGAGCCTTTTAAGTACAGCTTTTTTTACACAACTCCGAAAATCAACTAAACGTATTAAACTTCTTAGTAATGGAGATTAAGCAACTCCATTATTTCAGCTTTGAAGATTCTAGTTATTCATTAGTCTTTATTTATGATATCTTTTTGGAAGAAATGTACATAAAACAACACTATAGCAAGGAAATGTGCCATTATACTATTATACTAATATAGATAGACACCATAGATAGATAGACAAAGATAGGTAAATAGATATATCGACAGTTGGTAGATATAAAATAGATGGTAGGAAAAAAGCCGGACGGACAGAGAGATGAACTCACCGTTAACGGGCATGAGTCGGACCAGAGGGAGCAGTACCAGCAGAGCCACAGTGAGGAGGGTGAGAGCAGTCTTCATGTTGCGTTTGGAGGATGTAGTCCCTGGTCGCTGTCTGGTGGAAGGAATCCTGAGGAGATGTGAGGCGCTGGAACCTTTGCCTCTTTTTATGCTCAGCACCTTCTGCGTAGGAGAGCCATCAGAACAAAAAGCTCTGTGACACCGTAGAGGCAGGCACACTGAGGCCACGCCCACGCTCTTCCTCATACCTGCAGCCTCTTCCTCCTTCCTCCTTCCTCCTGAGTCACCTTGGGCCCACACACAGCACACGGACGTAGCTGAGGGTAATACCACCTATGTACACACATAGGTGGAAGCCTCACAGAGTCCTTAAGGAAACTGTCCAAAGGTCGGAGGAATATCAAACTATATGGGTGTCAATGGCCATTAAATAGAGTGAATTGTAAAAACTGGAGTAATAGAGCTATCATCAGCTAAACACTATACAATTGGACGACTATAAAACAAAATGGTTCAACCGAACACGGCTGCATAATGTTTGTCTTAAACAACACAGAAGACACACGTAGTACTACACATGGTAGTACTAGCCTACTACAGATGGTACTGCACATGGTAATACTGGCCTTCCACACATGGTAGTTCTAGCCTAGTACCCATGGCATTACACATGGTAGTACTAACCATGGTATTACACATGGTAGTACTAGCCTACTACACATGGTAGTAATAACCATGGTATTACACATGGTAGTACTAGCCTACTACACATGGTAGTAATAACCATGGTATTACACATGGTAGTACTAGCCTACTACACATGGTAGTAATAACCATGGTATTACACATGGTAGTACTAGCCTGCTACACATGGTAGTTCTAGCCCCCTCCCCCCCCCCCCCACACACACACACACACACACAAACACACACACACACACACACACACACACACGAAAGCGCTTTGGGTACCCATAAAAGCGTGATTTAAATGCAATCAATTCTAATTTTTAAACAAATGAATCACCTTAGGATCCCCTGTTTGATGTGGGGCGCTTCATTTGGATAATTTATTACATGTCATTCCATGCTAATCAGGTCCATCTAACCTGCTGGTTTCAAACACACGCTCACGCTGTGGCGCACCCTCCACATGGGAATCAAACATCGAGTTATGTTGCTGCTGCAGGCCGCTGTGATTCATGACTCATGTCATGATTAGTACTCAGATCATACAACCTGATAGTGATCTGTGTGTGGGGGCCTGTCTCATCCTGCCCCCACACCTCCATCAGATTCACTTTTTTTCCGACTGGGGAAAAGGAAATTACACAATAATGCAAATGCAAACGACATGGTATGATGTAAGAAGCTGTAACTGATATTCCCAATGTTGAATACTGTGTATGTGTACACACAAACACAAACACACACACACACACACATCCACACACACACAAACACACACACACACACACACACACACACGCTCTCACACACACACACACACACACACACACACACACACCCTCACACAGACATACAATCACACACACACACACACACACACACACACACACACACACAGACACACACACAGACACACACACGCACGCACACACATATGATATTATCCTGTACTGTGACCTATATACATACATGCACACCAACTATGCTATCAAGGTCTATCATGTACACACAGACACACACAAACACATAAAACAAGCAAAAACACAGTAACAAAAACAAACTGTGACGTACACACACCCACACACATGTCTGATTCCAAGGAGTTTTGTTCCGTGAACAATTCTGTTTTAAACTGAAGAGGAAACAACTCCCACTGGTTTGTCTTTGGGAACCTGGGCTAACCAGGACTCACAATCAATCAGATAACCTCTCTGGGTATGAAGTAGGAGTCAGTGGATTCAATCAAATCAAGACCTCACTCTCATCTCACGAAACTCACAACTATTGTTTTTATCTGTTTTGAATCTCCCGAAACCTAAAATATTGAAAAATAAACAAAGACGGAACAACTGAGAGACGTAGAAGCAGGAAGACAAGAGAACAAAGTGCTGGAGAGTCGGACAGGGACGTATTAGACAGAGACTATTAGGATACAGCCGGCAAATTAATTTCAACCATTCAGTTCACCTAGGCTGACGCCAACTCCCAGACTCACACCTCCCAACAATGGCAACCGCTCCGGAAAGTCCCGTGTGCGTATGTGTAACTTCCGCCCCATCAGATTGAGACAGCTGCAGTCGAAGCTGGGAGGGTGACCCGTCTCCACGTCTAGTCAGGAGATTATGCACTTCTCTGCAAATCACTGATTTACTTATTTTGTCATAACCGATTGATTGTGTTGCTTTCAGCAGAGCTCATGGACATGAATACATGTTGTAATGTCCGTATGCAAGGCCCTCTGTGAAAGAGAGATTACTGGGATGTTGCAAGAGGATTCAGGAGCATTGCTCACATGCCTTCACGTTTCTGTATCGATCCAACATATTTCAGCATCGCTTTTAAAAATATGCAATGAACGGAATGGAATGAATGAAGGGGAGCATGGATTTATTAGAGGAGAACATGAATTAACTTAATGAAAGTGAAGTAAGGATGGCCATAAGGAAGAGAGTGAGACAGTTGAAATGTAGATGGACAAGGTAATAGATACTGCTGTGTCTACTACCATACAGGATGTGTTGAGTTTAACTCAGTATGGTTGAACACACAGAGACACGGAGAAATGGGAATAATTACAGAGCACTGAGGAGAGGAAGAGGATGTCGCCGACGCTAAAGGTCATTCAAGGGCAACTGCCGCCTGATATGATGCATTTAGTTTGATCTGAGATAAACCGCGCCCTGCAGGAGCTGATGGGGAGCTGTGGAACGCTGACAGATGATTTGCATACACAGGTGAGATGGGAGAGGACAGCTTGATATAGTTGGGCGGAAAAGGGCAGAGATTGAAGATAAGTGAGTTACAAAGAAAGAAAGAAAGAAAGAATGAAAGAGAGAAGGAAATGAAAAGAATCAAGCAAGAAAAAACGGATGAAAGACTAAAAGAAAAAAGAGTGAATGAACATTCGTGGCGTCGACTCAACAAAATGCTGTCATTCTCGTCTTTCTTCTCTTACTCATAATCTTCTTCTGAAGAAGAACTGAGGACAGAGCTGTGATAAAGATGGGGTGATTAGAGTAGACTACATTAGAGTAGTTATATATATATATATATATATATATATATATATATATATATATATATATATATATATATATATAGTGTATTCAGTGTAAAGAAAGTTAACAGAAAAATATAATCCAAACACAATCAAAAAACAAACTCACAATAATACATAGGTTATTTTAGACTAGGCAGCAGTGGCAAACTAGGACCAATGACAAATCAAATGAATGAATAAAATAAAAATGATGAGAACATTATGTACGCACACATACACACACACTGGTTGTATGGAGACTGGAGAGGGGAACGTCAGACATCTGAAACCAGGCAGAAAACAGCTTCTGCCTGTTTACTAATACCCTTTGGATCAATAAATCTATCCTCTCGATCTATGTATGTATGTATGTATGTATGTATGTATGTATGTATGTATGTATGTATGTATGTATGTATGTATGTATGTATGTATGTATGTATGTATGTGTGTGTGTGTGTGTGTGTGTGTGTGTGTATGTGTATATGTGTGTGTGTGTGTGTGTGTGTGTGTATGTATGTATGTATGTATGATTGTATGTATGTATGTATGATTGTATGTATGTATGTATGTGTGTGTGTGTGTGTGTGTGTGTGTGTGTGTGTGTGTGTGTGTGTGTATGTATGTATGTATGTATGTATGTATGTATGTATGTATGTATGTATGTATGTATGTATGTATGTATGTATGTATGTCCACTATGGCACCCATTGCCCCCCTGACCATCCCTGGAAGGAGGGATCCCCCACTCTGCGTTCCTCCTCTAGATTTCTTCCTTGCTAATTAACAGAGGTTTTTCCTGCCCTCTGGGGGTTGGTGTCAGGGGGTTGTCATAAACATATGGCCTGTTAAGCCCTTTGAGAGTGGCCCTGTGATTAAGGGCTATACAAATGCAAATGTATTGAATCGAATGGAATTAAATTTACTTCTGCCCCTACTACGAGCAGTGGGGTGTGGAGTGGTGCAGTGTGCCTCCAGAGGGGGGCGGCACTGAGCCGTTCTGCTTCCCAAGCAGCAGCAGAACAAGAAGAAGAAGAAGAAGAAGAATAAGAGGCGCTAGCCGCTGAAAGCTCTGAGGAAAGTAAGCCCACATTCAGGTAAGAGCTCTGAGGTTAATGTGTTTAAATGTGTTTAAGTGGGTTTTAATGTGATTTAATACCGATAAACCTTTAAAGTACAAACAGTTCCATAAACCAGCGGGGTAAGAGGTTATGACCAAATCGGGAAACGGGTCGTTCTCTTCCGTTGGTCGAGTGTCGTCACAGAGAATAAGGAAGTAAAGAGTGAAAGTTCAGCTGAGCACCAAACACTATCACTAATCATGAATCACTATCAACTATTACTAATCCCAGATCACTTAAAATCACTAATCACTAAACACAATCACTCATCACTAATCACTATGGACTATCAGTAATCACTAATCAGTAAATACTATTTATAGTGTTTGCTATTTACTGAAAAACTATCACTTAATACTATCGACTATCAC
The DNA here is from genome assembly GCF_949987615.1 of Pollachius pollachius. Lineage (NCBI taxonomy): Eukaryota > Metazoa > Chordata > Actinopteri > Gadiformes > Gadidae > Pollachius > Pollachius pollachius. Next base: position 29,064,182 of record NC_136938.1, on the reverse strand, counting down.
TAATCACTATTGACTATCACTACGGACTTTCACTATTCACCTTATGACACTAAACACATGGACTATCACTAATCACTAATAACTGGACTCACTAATCAATAAACACTATTGTGTTTATTATTTATGGTGTGTGTGTCTTGTCAGATGTCGTCTCTGTGTGTAACTCTGGTGTGTTATTGGTGATGTTGTCTGTGTGTAACTGGTGTGTGTGTCTTGTCAGATGTTGTCTCTGTGTGTAACTCTGGTGTGTTGTGTGTTGTCAGATGTCGTCTCTGTGTGTAACTCTGGTCTGTGTGTGTTGTCAGATGTCGTCTCTGTGTGTGTAACTCTGACGTGTGTGTTATAGGTGATGTCGTCTCTGTGTGTAACTCTGATGTGTGTGTTATAGGTGATGTCATCTCTCTGTGTGTTACTCTGTTGTGTGTTATAGGTGATGTCGTCTCTGTGTGTAACTCTGGTGTGTGTGTTATAGGTGATGTCGTCTCTGTGTTACTCTGGTGTGTGTTATAGGTGATGTCGTCTCTGTCTGTAACTCTGGTGTGTGTGTTATAGGTGATGTCGTCTCTGTGTGTAACTGGTGTATGTTATAGGTGATGTCGTCTCTGTGTTACTCTGGTGTGTGTTATAGGTGATGTCGTCTCTGTGTGTAACTGGTGTGTGTTATAGGTGATGTCGTCTCTGTGTGTAACTGGTGTGTGTTATAGGTGATGTCGTCTCTGTGTGTAACTGGTGTGTGTTATAGGTGATGTCGCCTCTGTTTGTAACTGGTGTGTGTTATAGGTGATGTCGTCTCTGTGTGTAACTGGTGTGTGTTATAGGTGATGTCGTCTCTGTTTGTAACTGGTGTGTGTTATAGGTGATGTCGTCTCTGTTTGTAACTGGTGTGTGTTATAGGTGATGTCGTCTCTGTTTGTAACTGGTGTGTGTTATAGGTGATGTCGTCTCTGTGTAACTGGTGTGTGTTATAGGTGATGTCGTCTCTGTTTGTAACTGGTGTGTGTTATAGGTGATGTTGTCTCTGTTTGTAACTGGTGTGTGTTATAGGTGATGTCGTCTCTGTGTGTAACTGGTGTGTGTTATAGGTGATGTCGTCTCTGTGTGTAACTGGTGTGTGTTATAGGTTATGTCGTCTCTGTCTGTAACTCTGGTGTGTGTGTTATAGGTGATGTCGTCTCTGTCTGTAACTCTGGTGTGTGTGTTATAGGTGATGTCGTCTCTGTGTGTAACTGGTGTGTGTTATAGGTGATGTCGTCTCTGTTTGTAACTGGTGTGTGTTATAGGTGATGTCGTCTCTGTGTGTAACTGGTGTGTGTTATAGGTGATGTCGTCTCTGTTTGTAACTGGTGTGTGTTATAGGTGATGTCGTCTCTGTTTGTAACTGGTGTGTGTTATAGGTGATGTCGTCTCTGTGTGTAACTGGTGTGTGTTATAGGTGATGTCGTCTCTGTTTGTAACTAGTGTGTGTTATAGGTGATGTCGTCTCTGTGTGTAACTGGTGTGTGTTATAGGTGATGTCGTCTCTGTGCGGTCCGGGAGACGGCGGTCTGCTGGCTGGATTCACTCTGGAGGCCGTCACTGAGCGCACCAAACAGGGGGTAGGTCCTCATGACCCCCCTCTCCCTCTCCTCAGACTGGGAGCCCTGGTCGTGGTGCTGGAGCTGGCTCTGGCTTTAATCCAGAACCAGTACAACCACAGGTCTTCCTTTAGTGAGGCCTGGTGGTTAATTCAGCAGTAGCACACGAGAGGGAGTGCCTCTGTACTGAATATCAGCACGGCTGTGATGGGCCGAGTGTCGAAGAGAATCCCAGCCGTGCTGATATTCAGTACAACAGCACGACCTCGGGTGTGATATTGCTTTTATACAACAGTTCTACAAGCACCATTTAACAGTAATAAGCAACAACAGATTATGATTATGATTTTGTTTATTTAGTTATTTATTTGACTCCGCCAACACAAATAGATCCGCAACTGGACTGGGACTGAACTGTAGCCAAGCAACACATAAACACACTAGCTTGCTACTTTGTAAAGGTCTACACGTTACGTTACTTTCCCTTCGTCCTCTTCTGACGACCATTCGTAATTCAACTCAATTGTTATGTCTGGAAACATGTTCATCTTTGCTGTGCAAAGTTAGTTGCAATCTACGCTATCTAAAGACTGTAATAACACTAACGGTTATGAGAACAGCTGTAAAGCGGAGTGAACATGTATAGTTGAAAGTCCGGTGCTGTTATACTATATCAGCACTCATGGAATGAACTAACTATTGTATAAAGCAGGTTAACTATCAGCCCGATGGTTGAAGCAGGTTAACCATCAGCCCGATGGTTGAAGCAGGTTAACTATCAGCCCGATGGTTGAAGCAGGTGAACTCAGAGGTTGTGAATAGTTAGCTGACAGCTGTGAGGCCGCGGGCCGCTGTTGAGGTTCACGAGGCAGTGAATCAATCTCCTCTGCTGCAGGAATGTGGGCCGGGCTCCAATGGAAGCTGTTGATCTAAACTGCAGAAGAGATGTTTACTATGTTTGTCAGAGGAGTAAATTATCCTGGTTAAGATCTTGGCATGTCTTGTGAGAAGCACTTATTTAAGTAAATTATCATCCAAGATTTGGTCGACGATTTCATGTAGTTTATTTTATGGATTAGTCAATGAATGATTGGATTTATCTATAACTAATCTTATTAACAGAGCACTAATCTGAGTTTGTGAATTTTGACCAGATAGTGAAACTATGTGACATCATTATTGAAATAATAATGTATTGAAATTATATGATCATACATAATTAAAATGATCCAGTGTAATGCTACTGGGATTGTAGCTGAACTGGAACAGTGGCCGCCTGTCAGGGCATCAATACGTGATGTATGGTTTAGACTCATAACTCCCAATGTAAATATATATCTGAGTCAAACATCTCTGCATTTAGAATCACAATGAGTCCAAACATTACTTGAATAAATATGAAGGCACTTCCAGAGTCATTAATATCTATGGTGATATAGTTAGATTAATCCAACATGTTAATGAGCTAATATCTATTAGTCAGCTGGGATCATGCCTCTTCTCCTTCGGCCCCCTGTGTTGGTCCAGCCTCCTGTAGAGAGGGATGGTGACCCAGGTCTGAAGGTCTCCTGGTACGACCAGTGCCAGAGACACAGTGGACCCTTGTAGGGTTCTGTTGTGTTTATGGCAGCCAACCACTCAAGAGGGTATCATTATTTAAAGTCAAACGTCATTCTTCTCTCAATTTTGGGACTTTTGAGGGAAAAAGCCATTTCAAAACAAATAACTATTGTACCTCACCAAAACTATTTACATGAAATTGAACCATAAATGGATATTGTAAAAACTAATTGTATATATGACGGTAATATCATTTTCTTAGTATTGGTTGGATAGCGGTAGTAGGTATGAGGGTAATATAGATTCTGTTCTAACGGCAGGCCGCCTGGCGCTCTGCTAAGGCCTCATGGTTCTGCAGGTCGGTCCTGAAACACTCTGTCCATGAGGCTGCCTTTCACTCTGAGGTCACGTACTCACTGCCGCCCGGAGCCTCGCCCTGACCAGGGACACACGGCCACATGTGGCCCCCTCTGGGGCCACATGTGGCCGTGTGTCATTGGGAATACCAGTAGACCCAGACCAGTGGACTCAGACCCACAGACCCCAGTGGACCCAGACCAGTGGACCCAGACCCCAGTGGACCCAGACCAGTGGACCCAGACCCTCAGACCCCAGTGGACCCAGACCAGTGGACCCAGACCCTCAGATCCCAGTGGACCCAGACCAGTGGACCCAGACCCTCAGAGCCCAGGGTCTCTGGGCCGCTGGAGGTCCGAGCAGCTGAGCTCTGTCTGCAGAGCTCTGTCTGTAACCCCTGTCTGTAACCCCTCTGTCTGGGTATCCTGTCTAGAACACGTTCCTGTCTGTCTGTTACCCGTCTGTCTGGGTATACTGTGTAGAACATGTTCCTGTCTGTCTGTTACCCGTCTGTCTGGGTATCCTGTGTAGAACAAGTTCCTGTCTGTCTGTTACCCGTCTGTCTGGGTATCCTGTGTAGAACATGTTCCTGTCTGTCTGTTACCCGTCTGTCTGGGTATCCTGTGTAGAACATGTTCCTGTCTGTCTGTTACCCGTCTGTCTGGGTATCCTGTGTAGAACATGTTCCTGTCTGTCTGTTACTCGTCTGTCTGGGTATCCTGTGTAGAACATGTTCCTGTCTGTCTGTAACCCGTCTGTCTGGGTGTCCTGTCTAGAACATGTTCCTGTCTGTCTGTAACCCGTCTGTCTGGGTGTCCTGTCTAGAACATGTTCCTGTCTGTCTGTAACCCGTCTGTCTGGGTGTCCTGTCTAGAACACGTTCCTGTCTGTCTGTAACCCGTCTGTCTGGGTGTCCTGTCTAGAACACGTTGCTGACTGTCTGTAACCCGTCTGTCTGGGTGTCCTGTCTAGAACACGTTGCTGACTGTCTGTAACCCGTCTGTCTGGGTGTCCTGTCTAGAACACGTTCCTGTCTGTCTGTAACCCGTCTGTCTGGGTATCCTGTCTAGAACACGTTCCTGTCTGTCTGTAACCCGTCTGTCTGGGTGTCCTGTCTAGAACACGTTCCTGTCTGTCTGTAACCCGTCTGTCTGGGTGTCCTGTCTAGAACACGTTCCTGTCTGTCTGTAACCCGTCTGTCTGGGTGTCCTGTCTAGAACACGTTCCTGTCTGTCTGTAACCCGTCTGTCTGGGTGTCCTGTCTAGAACACGTTCCTGTCTGTCTGTAACCCGTCTGTCTGGGTGTCCTGTCTAGAACACGTTCCTGTCTGTCTGTAACCCGTCTGTCTGGGTGTCCTGTCTAGAACACGTTCCTGTCTGTCTGTAACCCGTCTGTCTGGGTGTCCTGTCTAGAACACGTTCCTGTCTGTCTGTAACCCGTCTGTCTGGGTGTCCTGTCTAGAACACGTTCCTGTTTGTCTGTAACCCGTCTGTCTGGGTATCCTGTCTAGAACACGTTCCTGTCTGTCTGTAACCCGTCTGTCTGGGTATCCTGTCTAGAACACGTTCCTGTCCTCGTACATGTACATGTGTTTATGTGTGTGTGTGTGTGTGTGTGTGTGTGTGTGTGTGTGTGTGTGTGTGTGTGTGTGTGTGTGTGTGTGTGTGTGTGTGCGCGCGCAGGACCGGGAGCATCCCCGCCTGCTCATCCCAGAGTTGTGTCGTCTCTTCTACCAGCTGGGCTGGGTGACGGGGACAGGGGGCGGGCTCAGCGTCAGACACAGGTGGGTCCGACCGGCTTCCCTCTCTCCAAACAGTTCAGTTCAGGTTCAGGGGGAGCCTCTGCTGATTTATGTTGGTTTATTGACTTCCATTGCTGCGTTCCATTGCTGCATTGCACGCCCCTCAGGCTACACATTTTAATTAGATATTAGGATACAGAAAACCTTTTGCACGCATCTGAAGTGACTGGTTAATACGTACCCAGAGTTCAGTTCCAAATACTGAAGCACTCGCTCTCTTAACTGAAGAAGCTTCTGCATATGGATATCATATCTAACGACAATAGATTGATGAAGCTTCATTAAGCCCAAAGCACGCAGAGCATGACTGCCAAGCACAACCCAAAAACCAAACTGCCTCTGTCCTGACACGCCCGTGTGCTTCGGTGTTTAGACTCCGCTGTTTTGTTAATGGAAATGGATCTACATGCTGCTATTGGGTTCAGAGAAAGTTCTCAGGAACTGAATACCAAAATCTGTCCTGGTGGAATGTACCATTATTCTTTAACATGTTCTGAAAATCATTGTGTTCTTTTAATATTGCATCCTGTTTTAAAGGCCATGTGTGTGTGAACCCAGGGTAGATACATGATTTGTGTGTTAATATCAAGGCTGGGTCTGGACTTGGCTGCCGAACTCTGTGACCCAGGAGACGAGATGTTGACCTTAATGATCCTCTGGCCGCCTCTGATGCTCCGTCCTAAATGAGAGTCGACAAACAAGCCCAACGCACACAAACACATCCCGCTTTAAATGACATTAAATAAACTGTTATTTTATTGAATCTCTTAACCCTATTACGCTCATCATTTCTGTCTCAAAGGGCCAATCTACTTTATTACTCCCTAATACGCCCGGACACAGGGCCTGCCATCGCATAATCTGCTGTGCTTTATACATCACGCCTCCCATAATAATCTAACATTAATATTCTTCTGTTCACCCCCCCTCTCTCCAGAGACCACATCTACATCGCCCCCTCAGGGGTCCAGAAGGAAAGGCTCCAGGTGAGACCCCCTTACCACTCAACAAGAGTTACAGACATACAGTAGAGTTACAGACAGACAGACAGTAGAGTTACAGACAGACAGACTGACAGACAGTAGAGGTACAGACAGACTGACAGTAGAGGTACAGACAGTAGAGTAACAGATTGATAGACATTAGAGTTACAGACAGACAGTTACAGACAGTAGAGTTACAGACAGACAGACAGACAGTAGAGTTACAGGCAGAGTTACAGACAGACAGTAGAGTTAAAGACTGACAGACAGTAGAGTTACAGACAGACAGAGTTACAGACAGACAGTAGATTTACAGACTGACAGACAGTAGAGTTACAGACTGACGGACAGTAGAATTACAGACAGTAGAGTTACAGACTGACAGACAGTAGAGTTACAGACTGACAGACAGTAGAGTTACAGACAGACAGACAGTAGAGTTACAGACAGACAGTAGGGTTACAGAGAGACAGTAGAGTTACAGACTGAGTTACAGACAGACAGACAGTAGAGTTACAGACTGACAGACAGTAGAGTTACAGACAGACAGTAGAGTTACAGACAGACAGACAGTAGAGTTACAGACAGACAGAAGAGTTACAGTTACAGAGAGAAGAGTGGCAGAGCAGTAACAGACAGAGCTGTTGAGCTGTAGATGAGTCTTCTCTCAGATCAGCCTGCGCTGCTCACTGCTTTAGTTCATGGATGATCTCAATTCACTAAACAGGCGGTTTGGCTGCAGGCGCTCTGAACGTCCCGCCCTCCGTGATTCGCACGGTGGATTTGCATACGAATACAGAAACTGTTTTACACAGCAGGTTTAAGCAGGCATCGTTTTGGAGCTCTATTGTAACGTGTGTGTGTGTGTGTGTGTGTGTGTGTGTGTCAGCCAGAGGACCTGTTTGTGTGTGACCTGGAGGAGAGGGAGATCAGCAGTCCTCCTGACTGGAAGCAGCTGCAGAGGAGCCAGTGCACCCCCCTGTTTATGAACGCCTACACCATGAGAGGTCAGCCCCCCCCACACTATGAGAGGTCAGCCCCCCCCACCATGAGAGGTCAGCCCCCCCACCTTTATTAAACCAGGAGAAAGACCTATTGAGAGGAATCTCTTTTTCCAAGGTGACCTGGCCAAGACAGCAGCACAATGAACCACAGTTACAAACAGTTTCAGACAAACACACAGAGACAAAAATTCACACGGCATCAATCTTAAAAGACCCATTTCTGCAACCGGGAAACAAAAAACTATTCAAAACACTGACATCTTAGAGAGTCTAGCTCAATTTCCTTCATTTTCAACTTGAGAGGTGAGGCCAACCCCCCCTCCCTACCATGAGAGGGGAGCTGAGTGTGATGAGAGATGCTGCTGGGTGTTTAGTCCAAAGAACCAGTGAATGTCCTGGGCGGTCTCAGTCGATTCATGCCCCCCCTCCCGCTGTGTTCAGGGGCGGGGGCTGTGATCCACACCCACTCCAAGGCCGCCGTCATGGCAACGCTGCTGTGTCCTGGCAGGGAGTTCAGGATCACGCACCAGGAGATGATCAAGGGGATTCGGAGGGGGACCTCGGCCTCCAACTACAGGTATGGTCCGAGAACAACATCTCTGGGCTTCACTGGTAGACTGGTACAGGGCTGGTTCAGTGTCTCAGCGCTGGTTCAATGCCTCAGCGCTGGTTCAGTGTCTCAGAGCTGGTTCAGTGTCTCAGAGCTGGTTCAGTGTCTCAGCGCTGGTTCAGTGTCTCAGAGCTGGTTCAGTGTCTCAGAGCTGGTTCAGAGTCTCAGCGCTGGTTCAATGCCTCAGCGCTGGTTCAGTGTCTCAGCGCTGGTTCAGTGTCTCAGAGCTGGTTCAGCGTCTCAGAGCTGGTTCAGTGTCTCAGAGCTGGTTCAGTGTCTCAGGGCTGGTTCAGTGTCTCAGGGCTGGTTCAGTGTCTCAGGGCTGGTTCAGTTCTCACGGCCTCTGGGATGGTTGGATTGTGTTGACTCACAGCTTCGCTACACCCTGAGCTTCGGTTGCTTCTTCAAGGACGAAATCGTCATCAGGCGTATTTCAAACCTGATAACTAGTAGAGAGAGAGCTGCTCCAAACCTGTTAACTAGTAGAGACGGAGCTGCTCCAAACCTGTTAACTAGTAGAGACGGAGCTGCTCCAAACCTGTTAACTAGTAGAGACGGATTGGCCCTTGGCCTGGCTTCAGCCAGTGACGGTCTAGGACTGGTGTTTGAAGCTTCATGACTAACACTTAGAAAACCGCTCCCATAAATGTAGCTACTAGTTTTTACTTTGTTCTTTGAATTAAACTTGTTCTTTTAAAATGATCAATGATAATTGGATCAATAATATGATATGCCCTGCTGAGTTGTTTTATGAGCAATGCCAAACGTCATCCTCTCATTCCCCCCCAGCTACCAGGACACGCTGGTGGTGCCGATCATCGAGAACACGCCGGAGGAGCGGGACCTGAAGGACCGCATGGCGCGCGCCATGGAGGATTACCCAGAAGCCTGTGCGGTCCTGGTTCGGCGCCACGGGGTCTACGTGTGGGGCGAGACATGGGAGAAGACCAAGACAATGTGAGCCCTGGGGCCACGAGGACCGCCCACGCCCAAACCTTCCACTGGTTTAGAGCTATTGAGCCTGGTCTGGAGGGGTCTGGTGGGGTCTGGTGGGGTCTGGTGGGGTCTGATGGGGTCTGATGGGGTCTGGTGGGGTCTGATGGGGTCTGGTGGGGTCTGGTGGGGTCTGGTGGGGTCTGGTGGGGTCTGGTGGGGTCTGGTGGGGTCTGATGGGGTCTGGTGGGGTCTGATGGGGTCTGGTGGGGTCTGTTGGGGTCTGATGGGGTCTGGTGGGGTCTGATGGGGTCTGATGGGGTCTGGTGGGGTCTGATGGGGTCTGATGGGGTCTGGTGGGGTCTGGTGGGGTCTGATGGGGTCTGATGGGGTCTGATGGGGTCTGGTGGGGTCTGATGGGGTCTGATGGGGTCTGGTGGGGTCTGATGGGGTCTGGTGGGGTCTGGTGGGGTCTGATGGGGTCTGGTGGGGTCTGATGGGGTCTGGTGGGCTTTCAAGACTGCCAGAATAAAGCCTCTCCTCAAAGAACCAACCCTTGATACCACTGACATCCAGAATTACAGACCGGTATCTCTTCTTTCATTCCTCTCTAAAACATTGGAACGTGTCGTCGCTAACCAACTGTCCTCCTATCTCTCATCTAACAACCTGCTTGACCCTCACCAGTCAGGCTTCAAAAAAGCACACTCGACTGAGACGGCTCTCCTCGCGGTGACTGAGTCCCTCCGTGCGGCCAGAGCCTCGTCCCTCTCATCGGTTCTCATTCTCCTTGACCTGTCTGCAGCATTTGACACTGTGAACCACCAGATCCTCCTCGCCACTCTCGCCGAACTTGGCATAGCTGAATCTGCCCTTTCCTGGTTCACATCCTACCTGATGAATCGCACTTATCAGGTAACATGGAATGGCTCCTTGTCCAAACCTTGCACGCTTGATACTGGTGTCCCTCAAGGCTCTGTACTGGGGCCTCTTCTGTTCTCCCTCTATACCAGATCTCTGGGCTCTGTAATTACATCCCACGGCTTTTCCTATCACTGCTATGCTGACGACAGTCAGCTATTTCTCTCTTTTCCCTCATCTGACAAAGCCCTGATTGCAACACGCATATCTGAATGTCTGGCAGAAGTCAGCACCTGGACAACTGCCCATCACCTGAGGCTTAACCTCAACAAGACTAAGCTCCTCCTAATACCAGGGAAAGATTGCCCACACATGGACTTACTGGTCACTGTTGAGAACATCACTGTATCTCCTTCTCCAACTGCCAAAAACCTTGGTGTAGTGTTGGACAATCAGTTATGCTGCACCGCAAACATCACTGCGGTGGCCCGATCCTGCAGATTTGCACTTTACAACATCCGCAGGATCCGGCCCTTCCTCACAAGGGAAGCAGCTCAGCTTCTAGTCCAATCACTGGTCATCTCCCGCCTCGACTATTGCAACTCGCTCCTGGCTGGACTCCCTGCCTCTGCGATTAAACCCTTGCAGCGCATCCAGAATGCGGCAGCGCGCCTCGTGTTCAACCTACCAAAGTTCTCACATGTAACCCCCCTCTTCCGAGACCTCCACTGGCTCCCTGTAATAGCTCGCATCAGATTCAAGATGATGGTACTGGCATACAAGGCAGTCGATGGAACTGCCCCTGCCTACCTCCAAGCATTAGTAAAGCCACACACCCCAGCTCGATCCCTCCGCTCAACTACCTCAGCTGGACGTCTGGTACCGCCATCGCTAAGAGCAAGCAAAGGTCGATCAGCGAAGTCACAACTTTTCTTTGTTTTGGACCTCAGTGGTGGAACGAACTCCCTACCGATGTCAGGATCGCAGAGTCGCTCACCAGCTTCCGCAAAAGACTCAAAACTCACCTGTTCCGAGTTCACCTCGACTCTGCATAGAAACCAATGCACAGCCACCATTGAATGTTGTACGTCCTGGCACTTGTACATTGCACTTATTCAAGGTACTTAATTGTGTAGCATCTACAGTAGCTGCTATAATTGCTTTACACAGGGAATGGGTTAGCCTAGCGATTGTAATACTTGCACTTCGTTCTATGAACATCTTTACTGTACCGACAGCGATATATTGTTTCACTTCTTATGACAAATGTACTTATTGTAGCAAATGCACTTATTGTAAGTCGCTTTGGATAAAAGCGTCTGCTAAATGCCCTAAATGTAAATGTGGGGTCTGATTGGGTCTGATGGGGTCCGGTAGGGTCTGTGGAGGTCTGATGGGGTCTGATGGGGTCTGATGGGGTGTGGTGGGGTCTGATGGGGTCTGTGGGGGTCTGTTAGGTCTGTGGGGGTCTATAAGGTCTGTGGGGGTCTATAAGGTCTTTGGGGGTCTGTGGGGGTCTATAAGGTCTGTGGGGGTCTCTGGAGGTCTGATAAGGTCAGTGGGGGGCTGTGAAGCTTGTTCTGTTGAGGTCTGTTGGTGGGTTCAACATGTCCTCTTCTGTGTCCTGGTTTAAACCGGTTTCTGCTTGTGTTCCCCAGGTGCGAGTGCTACGACTACCTGTTCGACCACTACCTGTTCGACCTGGCCACCCAGATGAGGCGCTGTGGGCTGGACCCCGCGGCCACGCCCACAGGAGAGGAGGGCATCGTCTGACCTCAGCGCACCAATCAGCAGCAGCCGTGGACTGAGGACAGCCACTCAGGGACCCCTAGGGGCCGTGTGATGCCCGGGCTGACGGGACGTCCTGCGGGGGACGCTGGGGTCTTACGGGTCTCATCAGTCTTGGGTTTTGGACGCACGCCCTCAATGCACCTGAGCTGTGGAAGAGGGAGGCCTCAGATCAGACACTGTTGCACCCCCGGTCAGCACCGAGGGGGTTGGAGTCTGGGGTCAGAGGAATATCAATAAAGGTTGATTCATACTGTGACATGTGGTGTGTGTGACTTGACCTTTAACCTTTCCTGAATTGATGAGTTCTTGTGTAGTTTGGAAGTCATTGTGTTGTTGACATGCCGTCATGACATGTTCATTACTCACATTAACATTTTGGTAATCCTTCAGTTTTATGGTGAAGTTGGTCACACTAGACTTTTATCATTGGAGTTATGGGTTGAATCATCAATTGATTAATTAAGGGTTTTGAAGCTAGGATTAGTCCACATGACAACAGTGTGTTGGTTTTTATTTGGCTGAGGTTGTGTTGAACAGACCAGAGGGCACCTTAGAGGGTGGTTAATGACGTGTGTTCTGCTAAACTTGTTAGTTCACGTAAACTGTAAGTGTTCCTGATGGATGACGCACCTCCACAGCGGGCCGGAGCTGGTTGGTAACCCCCACCCCCACCCTAACTGTTAGTTCAACCCCAGCCCCACCCTAACTCTTACTGTTAGTCTAACCCCACCCCCACCAGCTGATCCCGGTTGCTATAGGGAAGTAGTTAACAGTGCTTCACCCCCCAGGCTCCCTGAGACGCCCTTCTAACTATTATAACACCTCCTCTTCCAGCTCCTCCCCTTCTAGTTCCTCCTCTTCTAGCTCCTCCCCTTCTAGTTCCTCCTCTTATAGCTCCTCCTCTTCTAGTTCCTCCTCTTCCAGCTCCTCCCCTTCTAGTTCCTCCTCTTCTATCTCCTCCTCTTCTAGTTCCTCCTCTTCTAGTTCCTCCTATTCTAGCTCCTCTTCTAGTTCCTCCTCTTCTTGCTCCTCCTCTTCTAGTTCCTCCTCTTCTAGTTCCTCCTCTTCTAGTATCTCCTATTCTAGCTCCTCCTTTTCTAGTTCCTCCTCTTCTAGTTCCTCCTCTTCTAGCTCCTCCTATTCTAACGCGTCCTCTTCTAATGCCTCCTCAAGGAGCTAGAAGAGAAACATGCCTTTGTGATATGGTGTGTTCCTCAGAAAAGTAAGAGAAAATCTAAATGAAAGATGCAGATTTTTGACAGTATTTCAAAAGACACAAAGGCATTTTCGTTTGACATCGTATTGCTTGTGTGCGCTCGTGCTTGTGTGCATGTGTGTTTACGTTCCGGAGACTAATAAATCAGTGAAAGATGCAGAACAGCTAAAGTGCTGTAGTGGTTCCTGTAAATCAATAAATTATATTCCGATTGTATTAAAGTGTTTGGCCGGCTTGTCTTTGGAGGAAAAAAGAGGCTAATTTCTGAACCATATTTTTAAGGATATTGATTAAAGTGTAAACGTGTTTTGTGATTTTTAGGCACAGTAAAAGCCTTGTGACAGGCCAAATGGAGATATAAATTAACATTATTGACATTCAAACGCTAGCAATCTTAGAAGTGTCAGCGACGTCACACATGGAGCGTATTCCCACCGCTCCGGTGTTAATGCTCCTCAGGGTGTAATGGACCTGATGCCACAGGATTCCTCCTGTGGGAAAGAGAACGGAAGGATGCGGTATTCAGAGATTAGAAATACAGCTCATAGACGGTCCAACAAGAGGCGTGGTGATGGAGAACACAGCTCCACATAAACTGGGAGGACTGGGAGAGACTGGGAACACCACAACAGGTAAAACCATTAGCTACAGGGACCGGTCCCCTGGGGCCAAGCGGCTGCAGACTTGATCATAAAATCAGGCAATTAAAATACATTCTGTTTCAATTTGTGGGGCTAATTGACTTCCTGTGGCGAGAAAGCAGAACTTGAATCCAACTGAAAACTCTTGATATGTATGTATTATATTTATATATGTATATATCTTTGTGTATTTAATATGCATATTTTACCAAAACCTTTTTATTTAAAATCCGTGTTTTGCCATTTTCAGATACTTGATGTAAAAACCCTTGTGATACAGGCGGTTTGTGTGGAGTTTACCACCATGTCTCAGTATGTTCAGATTGTATTATTAATGTTTGGCTCCGATTCCCGATGAAATCCACCAGATGTATAAATGAACCTTCCTCTTCTCTTCAGTAACACGCTCTCCTGCATAGTGAGTGGAATCGACTTCTTTTGTTTATCAACCAGCTCCAGTGAATCCCGGGGGGGTGGAAGCTCTTCATGTGACAAAGGCTTTGGCTTCTCCAGGACTCCTTGTACATCATTTTTCGAATATTGTCCCTATTGGAACTCATCTAATTATGATTACCGTGCGTGTGTCCGTCCAGATGCATGCACGGTTCAAGACATCCTTAGCTCCAGCAGCACATCTCTCTGACCCTCGGCGACGTGAAGGTCTTCCTCTGGTGAAGGTCTTCCTCTGGTGAAGGTCTTCTCCAGCGCTTGTTGCCGTCAGGGCGTTCACCTGCAGACCGACCTGGACCCTCTCTAATAAGAACATGGAGCTGGGCTTCTGCTGCTGCTGTTGACCAATGGGCTGATCTGTTGACCAATGGGCTGATCTGTTGACCTGCTGTGTAGAAAGCTGCTTGTTAAGTGATGCTGATAATAAGATTCATATTCCTCAGGGTGCTCACAAACAAGCCAAGGCTGAACTTCCTCTCAGAAGACCTGACCAAAGTCTCAGCTTTAGGAGACAACAACACTGAGTGAATTCTGGAAGACATATTTGATCCAAAAATGACATCCAGTGGATTCCTCATGAATCACATGACCCTTTTCTGGTCATGTGACCAGAGACTGGCTTTGTAGCCATTGCTGATCACCATTTAAAGTAGAAACACTGACTTCATACAAACACAGAAAGATAAATGTACTGCTACAAATATTGGTGGTAAACTGTTTGTTTGCCTGGTATTAATTATTCAAATCTGCTACCATTGCTAGTCTGCCAACCTGGCACCTCCTTCCTCCGTGTTCCTCTTCCTTAGCGTTCAACATGACATTTCCCTTTGTCTTTATAAATCTTTGTTGACTGGAGTCTGCAGCCCGCTCTAATAAATATTCAGAGTATATTTAGTGTAGCCTAGATTCTGTAGCCGAGCCACTCTGAACCCGTTAGCGTAGCATGCTACATGGGCCTCATCTGACTCCCCCTCAGCTGGCAGCGCTGGAAGCCCACCGCTGGCATTCAGATGGCCCGAAGCAAATTCAATGGATTCAGGGAGGGTGACAACCAATTCACTGAATGGATTTGCAAGGGGACTTAGCCTCTCCTTGGCACGTGCCTCAGCATGTCAGTTCAGTTCACAGAGCTAGCGCACACGCCGCCGTCGCCACAGCTGTTGCCGTCAGAGTTCTGCTAGCACGGCTCACCATGAACAACACATGCAGCAACCGGCATGATGTGATTGGATGTTCTGCGATATGACCGCACACATCATCTAGTTAGAGATATGGTTATTATAACCATCTGGATCAACTGGTGGGGAGCAGAAGAGACAACACAGGCTGCTGCTGCTCCAGTGGATTGAGTTAAACCATACTTAATATGAAGTTTAATCAAATCATTTAAAGCGGCTGTAGGTAGGATTGAGCTGTAGGGAGAGCAGATTCTACACACTGAAGTGTTCACCAACCTGTGGCAGAGCTGTGATAACATTCTGTGGATGAGATTAACCCTTAGCCAATCAGGGAAGACATGCCCTGATTGGTCAGAGATGAGGCAGGAGTGGCCTAAATGGTCTGATCCAGAGAGGGGCACAGCCCACTAACTAAGACCGGATACTCACAGACCAGTGCTCCCATTAATGGCTTACGGGTGACTGGGACATTTATTGCAAATTACACTCAAATAATAAGTACAATCCTACCTGCAGCATCTCTAACATTCAATCAACAGCCATGAACAACGATAATAATGCACAACATGAATAATATCTACATCATTGATTCTACACTAATAGGCTATAAACACTTTGTTTCTATTGACCTGGTTCTCATTATTGTGTTTCCTAAGTTATGGCAGCAAGCATTATGTTATTGTTTCAATGCTAATTGAACATCATTTAAATGTTTCTTCATAAACTCTTTTTTTGCAATACGTTTGTTATGTTATCCTTTCATACATTCACTACAACATCTATTCCAGTCCATCCCAGAGGCTGTTCCCATCGGAGCGGCACAGCAGGAGTTTGTTGGAAGCTGGATGAAGCGACTTCTCCACAGTTTACTGAAATACCCGTATGCTTGGTTTCTGGGTCCAGTCCACTAGCTGTTGGTTATAAGGGATGGACTGAGTCGGGAGGTCTTTGGAGAGGCTGTTGGGTCTGACAGGAGGGGCCAGGAGAGTGGGTTGTGCAGGCCAGACGTTCCAAAGCCCTTCCTAATGGAGCTGCTCTGCATTACCACAACATGTATTTACATGTATTTCAATTCCTGTCATACGCTGCTGTACTTTAGTCCAGGTGATTAACCCGACCCAAAGCGTAGGGATAAGAGTGTTGTAGTGACTCTGCGTTTATTATCTTTGTTGTATTTTTTTCTGATCAAAATACGTGATTGATATGTGGATTTCAGACACACACACACACACACACACACACACACACACACACACACACACACACACACACATACACACACACACACACACACACACACACAAACACACACACACACATTCAAACACCGACACACCAAATCCAACATCACAAGTATTTATTTCAAGCAAATTGTACGCTTTCTTTTAAAAAATAACTCTAATATATTAGCATTGCAACAAAGTTTGGATAAAAAAATAAAATTCATTGCATAAATTCCGGCAAAAAATAACCCAAACCAAAATCAAATTATTGCTGTCCAAACATGGGTCCCTTTCTGAATCACAGCATTTTCTTTAAATGGAAAACATTTCCCTATGGTGAAGTTGTGCGGAGTGTCTGCTCCTCCACCCCCACTGTGAGGAGCCAGAGGGGCCCAGAGGGGGCCAGAGGGGGCCAGAGGGGCCAGAGGGGCCCAGAGGGGCCAGAGGGGCCAGAGGGGGCCAGAGGGGCCAGAGGGGCCAGAGGGGCCCAGAGGGGCCAGAGGGCCAGAGGGCCAGAGGGGGCCAGAGGGGCCCAGAGGGGCCAGAGGGGCCAGAGGGGCCAGAGGGGCCAGAGGGGGCCAGAGGGGCCAGAGGGGGCCAGAGGGGCCAGAGGGGCCCAGAGGGGCCAGAGGGCCAGAGGGCCAGAGGGGGCCAGAGGGGCCAGAGGGGCCAGAGGGGGCCAGAGGGCCAGAGGGACCCAGAGGACCAGAGGGGCCAGAGGGGCCAGAGGGGCCAGAGGACCAGAGGGGCCAGAGGGGCCCAGAGGGGCCAGAGGGGGCCAGAGGGGCCAGAGGGCCAGAGGGACCCAGAGGACCAGAGGGGCCAGAGGGGCCCAGAGGGGCCAGAGGGGCCAGAGGGGGCCAGAGGGGCCCAGAGGGGCCAGAGGGGCCCAGAGGGGCCCAGAGGGGGCCAGAGGGGCCAGAGGACCAGAGGGGCCAGAGGGGCCAGAGGGGCCAGAGGGCCAGAGGGACCCAGAGGACCAGAGGGGCCAGAGGGGCCAGAGGGGCCAGAGGGGCCAGAGGGGCCCAGAGGGGCCAGAGGGGCCAGAGGGGGCCAGAGGGGGCCAGAGGGGCCCAGAGGGGCCAGAGGGGCCAGAGGGGCCCAGAGGGGCCCAGAGGGGGCCAGAGGGGCCAGAGGACCAGAGGGGCCAGAGGGCCAGAGGGGCCAGAGGGGCCCAGAGGGGCCAGAGGGGCCAGAGGGGCCCAGAGGGGCCAGAGGGGCCAGAGGGCCCAGAGGGGCCAGAGGGCCAGAGGGGCCAGAGGGGCCCAGAGGGGCCCAGAGGGGCCAGAGGGGCCAGAGGGGCCAGAGGGGGCCAGAGGGCCCAGAGGGGCCAGAGGGGCCAGAGGGGCCAGAGGGGCCCAGAGGGGCCAGAGGGGCCCAGAGGGGCCAGAGGGCCCAGAGGGGCCAGAGGGGCCAGAGGGGCCCAGAGGGGCCAGAGGGGCCAGCCAGGTCCAGAGGGGCCAGCCAGGTCCAGAGGGGCCAGCCAGGTCCAGAGGGGCCAGCCAGGTCCAGAGGGGCCAGCCAGGTCCAGAGGAGATGAATCTTCATTAGAGAAAGTATTTTATAATAGCAGTGATCACTTGGGTCCAGTTCTGTTGAGAGAGAGAGAGAGAGAGAGAGAGAGAGAGAGAGAGAGAGAGAGAGAGAGAGAGAGAGAGAGAGAGAGAGAGAAAGAGAGAGAGAGATAGAGTGTGAGTGAGTAGGGGGGGAAGAGAAGCAGAGAGAGATAGAGAGTTGGGGGAGAGAGAGAGAGTTTGAAGTCATGTTTTCCGTGCTACTCTGCACGCGGTGTATGTCTTTGAGAGTTTCAAAGGGCCTGCTATTGGGACTTGGATGTAAATAAATCAATCATTTACATCCAAGTAAATAAATAAATGACATTCACAAGGCTTTAATTAGAGTTCCAGCCGCCATTGGACTCTGTGTGAGGAGCGGTTAGTCTTCTTTATGTTCTGATTGGAGACGATGGCTCTCACAAGGTTAACTTTAAGTTTGATTGCTTCAGTACTACTACTACTACTAGTACTACTACTACTACTACTACTACTACTACTACTACTACTGCTACTACTACTGCTACTACTACTACTACCGCTACTGCTACTACTACTACTACCACTACCATTACTACTACTACTACTACTACTACTACTGCTACTACTACTATACTACTAGTACTACTACTACTACTACTACTACTACCACTACTACTACTACTGCTACTACTACCGCTACTGCTACTACTACTACTACCACTACTGCTACTACTACTACTACTACTACTACTACTACTACTACTACTACTGCTGCTACTACTACTGCTACTACTAATACTACTACTACTGCTACTACTACTGCTGCTACTACTACTGCTACTACTAATACTACTACTACTACTGCTGCTACTCCTGCTACAACTACTAGTACTACTACTACTACTACTGCTGCTACTACTGCTACTACTACTACTACTGCTGCTACTACTGCTACTACTGCTGCTATATATATTTCATATATTTTTTTATATTGTTGCACAATTCCCACGACGCCTATGACAAGTCATTAATGAGGGTTTTTGCTCAGCTTTGAAATAATTAATTTGAACTTTTCACGTCTGTTTTTAAGGTAAAGTCAGCAGTGTTGTATATATCAGCGTTTAATGCCTTCGTTACCCTTCAGCACTGCCAGGTGGTTGTTGATGAGGATGACCTCACGATGCTCTTCATCTCTCGTGTTCCTCTGATGACGAGGATGACCTCGCTCTTCATCTCTTGTGTTCCTCCTGCCATGTCCCCCTCCCTTTAATTTCTGGTTCCCACCTAAAAACCTGAAGCCCGTTTGTTGACTCTGTGACTGGTGTGCATCGTAGTTCATCTCAGCTCAGTCCTCAGAGCCTTCTCCGGCAGCGGATTCAGAATGTGGCCCCAGATCATTGATTTATGACTATGAACGATGTTCCTCCTCCTTACCATCCTGGAGCGCATGACATAGTTTCGGGGAAACCGACGTGAAAATGGAAGCATTTCTTGCAGTCTCACATTGTTCTGGGGATATTCTAATTGTAACTATTTTGTTCGATTTATTTTTGACCTCATAAGCACCGGAGTCGGTAAATAATAGACTTGTATCTGTCTTCATTGGCAGTGTTTACACCGTGTCTCTCATCCCGTCTCCATGGATTACCAACAGGAAACTGCCTCACGCAAACTTCCAAACACTGCACTGCGACAAGAAGGATCATTTTGTCACATTATTCCCTGAATGTCCAGACGTTCTGTCACACAGACCTCCCCCTCTCCTCCAGAGCCTCATACATAGTTTTTAAGTTGTTCTAAAGAAAGTTGTTGCTGGCAGGTCCCCCCATAGATCACTTCAGGACAGACTGAGCCTCAACTTATGGAGCCGCACTGTTTTTATCCTGCAAAGCAATGAGGATGGTGAAAGATAAAGGGCCTTCAGAATGTGTTTATGAGCATATGAATGAGATGAATGAATGACTGCTGGATGAATGAATGATATGAATAGATTTTCTAGATAAATAAATGACTGGAAAATACAATGAACATAAAACGTTCCAGTTGAAACGGTGAACCGTGAACATCCTCTTAAACCACTGAAACACTGAGACCATCTTTCACCTCGCTGCCGTTTCTCTGGAAAACACATTCCCATTCTCACTGAGGAATAATAGTAAACCCATCAACAAAATAAAAGAGTTTCCGATGCCTCATCGGCACGAATCCAATTCCCTTTAGTCTGGAAAAATACCAATTTAAGACTTGCAGGAGCAGGAAGGCGACTGGAAGAGAACTGAATGAAGTCTTGGTCTAAACGTGTGATATATCCAGCTAATTGATACTTGCCAAGGCGCAACTATTAAAAAACAGGGTCAGCAGAAAATGATTTGACTTGAGGCTGGAAGAGAGCCCACGTCTCCAGTCTTTTGATGTTACGATGTAAATAAAGACTGAGAATCATGTTCTGCAACGAAAAATAACCAAATAAGGTGAAGTGAAGGTGCAGTCGTGATTAAACCAGTGAGAAAGTGTCCATGCTGCAGTCACATTTCCAGCCTTCTGTAGAGCGCTGACAGATGTGATGACAATAATGCATGGTTCTTCTACTTGAAGCATCATGGTGTAATAATGTTAAAAAGTCTGCTTGACGTGATGATGAGTGGGTCTGCACAACCATCACAGCCTGCTGGCGCAAGAGCTGGGATCATAGGATCTCTTCTCTTCTTCCTCTGGGTTCATTCCCTTGCTTGTTTATTCTTATTTATTCTTTTTTTTTGAGGGGGGATGTTTTCTTCCTTCCTCAAATTTCTTTCTCCCCTTTTTCCCGCTGATCCTGCGACTATTGATTGGCCGGAGCTCTGAAAGATTGTGGGAGGTGTGTGGGTGTTTATGATCCTCTCCCATCCTATAAAGTCCTTAACTCCAATCAATCTTAACTCCCTTCTTAAGGAGATAACGCCAGCCATGAGGGCACTATCGATCTGTGGACGAGCCCCCAGGTGATCCTTATTCACGCTGTAAACTCCCTGCTCACTGGGGGGGGGGGGCGTCTGTCTACCGCTGGACAGTAGTCTGTTACCAGCCGGACAGACTGCTGTCTGTCCACCACTAGTCTGTTATCGGCCGGGCAGACTACTGTCTGTCTACGACAGTAGACTACCTGGACAGCAGTCTGTCAGTCTGGACAATAGTCTGTCTGTCTGTCTGTCTGTCTGTCTGTCTGGACAGCAGTCTGTCTGCAGCTGGACAGTAGTTTGATTTGTATGGTTTGGTACAGTATGGGTTTGTAGTAGTTGTAGTTTGGTATGGTATGGTACTCTGGTATGGTATGTATGGGTTAGGTGTAGTTTGGTTTGTATGGTATTGCATGGTCCTATGGTACAGGTTTTGTTTGGTATAGTATGTGTTTAATCACAGGTACAGTGTCAAAGGGCTTCAAAGGCCATATGTTTATTACAGCAAGAAAAAGAATCCCTTTATTAGCAAGGAAGAAATCTAGAAGAGGATGGCAGAATGGGGGATCCCTCCTTCCACAGTAGTCCAAACACTTTAGATCAATTTGTTTATATATATTTGTATATATACGTGTGTTTATACGTGTTTACATATAGCGTGTGCGATAAGATAGAGAGAATACATCCATACCAGTGCGTGTATGATACACGTTGTTTACATATGTATACAGCGTTTCAGATAAATGTAGCACGATTATATCTTATCTAAGAAGAATATATGTCATAAACAGTCCATGAGGCTGTGATGCTGCTATCATCCCCCATATCGTAATGTAATGCACGTGCTTCAGAATGGTTATGGCAGGAGGATAAACGTCTACCTGTTGACATGTTGCATTATTAAAGCTGAACGCGTCGCTACAGAGGACTTTTTCATGTGTCATGGCGCTGAGCTCCTCATCGTGAATGGATGAATACTTGTTGTCTCAGGGCGGTGACAGCTTTGTGAATGAGGAGCTGTCGGGGTGTGATCTCCATCTCCACCGTCTCAAAGCCCGCTCAGCTCTGACCAACGTGACCTCTGACCCCTGCTCATCAGAACGTCTATGTGTGTCTCCGGGCAACCAAAGCACTCATGAGGAGCTGTTCGCTCTGCTGGAGACCTGTTCTCAAGCGTTACCGTCTCACTGGTAGAGCTGGAGCCTCAAGCACCAGACCAGTAACAGCTGGTCTACTGGAATGACCAGACCAGTAACAACTGGTCTACTGGAATGAGGCAAAAACAAACACGACTGGTAAATAACAGAGAATCCGCAGATATGCCTCACTTCGAAGATCACCCCACAAATTGTTTTCAATTGTTTGCATGCATGCAATGCAGCCTAATATTGAGTAATGTCTGCTGCTGGTCTATGAGAGTTTACCAAACATAATTTTGTTGTATGCCTACGATGACAATTGAAGTGTCTTATCTCTGACAATGAATACTGAGTTGATGTTAAGCCAACGTGCATGATGTCAGTAGTAATATGTAATGTGTGGCTGGCATCCATCAGCTAATCGAGATGCTAATTAAGCATGAAGCATGAAGATTAGATATGACGAGTGCGTTAGTGATCACTGGTCTGAGGCTTCTGCACAATATGGGAACGACACATTAGCCTGAGAATGAGATGAATTACTGTATATACCTCGCCCCGCGACCCCGTACACTGTTGTGCACACAGTGTTCTGACACCACCCTCCTGTATCCGCAGTTAACACCACCCTCCTGTTCTCCAGTTTACACCACCCTCCTGTATCCTCAGTTTACACCAGCCTCCTGTATCCACAGTTAACATCACCCTCCTGTATCCTCACCAGTTTACTCCACCCTCCTGTATCCTCACCAGTTTACACCACCCACCTGTATCCTCAGTTTACACCACCCTCCTGTTCTCCAGTTTACACCACCCTCCTGTTCTCCTCAGTTACACCACCCTCCTGTTCTCCTCAGTTACACCACCCTCCTGTATCCTCAGTTTACACCACCAGGTTTGTGTGAGCAGCAACAGCACAGAGGCTCTCAGCAGAAGCTCTGCCTGACCCTGTTTAACACCATAATAGCTCCACCTTATCCTCTGCTGCCAAAACCTCTCTCTCCGCCCTCATGTTTATGCTAATCACTCGCTTAATTATAATCCAAAATCAGAGCTTTACAGGAAGTCACGTGACCAGCACTCGGCGCAGCGTTTTGGAGGTCATTCAAATTAAATGAGACATAGTGTAATTAATCAAGAGTAATATCTGCTGGAGAACAGCGCGGTCACGCAGCCATGTTCACCAGGGAGGAGGGGCCTAGAAGGGGGGCGGGGCGCCGTGTGGGCCCATTGGTCTGGGGGTGTGGCCACGGGGTCCAGCCCATTGGTCAGGAGGTGGGGGGGCCTGCGCCGGGGAGGGAACACCTCCCCCCCGTCCAGGGGTGGTGGGGGTTTAACAGCGAGGCTCCATGTGTGCAGTGTTCTCTGGAGGGGTCTACTACCTGGGCTCTTGTCCTATGAACAGTCTCTGTAAAAGCGGTCTGATGATGAAGTGTTTGTCGATGAACAATAGAACCTTATTGCTGCCTTGTTGTGGCCATTGTGTCGATTTGAATGAAATGTAAATTGGTTACAAAACCCTTTTTTGGTTGTTTTTGTACGGTGTTGAAAGCAGAACAGTGATAATAAGATGCTGGTTTGTTTTCATTCCTCCTGGATTCCTCCTCAAAGGAGAAGACCCTCACACTGTATTCTAACACAGACCCTGTTCGCCTCTAATAGGTTATGGCTGGCAGCAGCAGAACATGACTCAGCGTTAAAGATCAGACCAGGTAAGGAATAGAGACCCGGTAATGAATAGAGACCCGGTAATGAATAGAGACCCGGTAATGAATAGAGACCAGGTAATGAATTGAGACCAGGTAATGAATAGAGAGCAGGTAATGTGGACCAGAGAGAGCAGGTAATGTGGACTAGAGAGCAGGTAATGTGGACCAGAGACAGGGTAATGTGGACCAGAGAGAGCAGGTAATGTGGACCAGAGACAGTGTAATGTGGACTAGAGAGCAGGTAATGTGGACCAGAGACAGGGTAATGTGGACCAGAGAGAGCAGTTAATGTGGACCAGAGACAGTGTAATGTGGACCAGAGACAGTGTAATGTGGACCAGAGAGAGCAGGTAATGTGGACTAGAGAGCAGGTAATGTGGACCAGAGACAGGGTAATGTGGACCAGAGAAAGTGTAATGTGGACCAGAGACAGTGTAATGTGGACCAGAGACAGGGTAATGTGGACCAGAGACAGGGTAATGTGGACCAGAGACAGGGTAATGTGGACCAGAGACAGTGTAATGTGGACCAGAGAGAGCAGGTAATGTGGACCAGAGAGAGCAGGTAATGTGGACCAGAGACAGTGTAATGTGGACCAGAGAGAGCAGGTAATGTGGACCAGAGACAGGTTAATGTGGACCAGAGAGAGCAGGTAATGTGGACCAGAGACAGGTTAATGTGGACCAGAGAGAGCAGGTAATGTGGACGGGCCTAGCTCCTCCTAAACACTACAGAAGCGCTCTGATGGTATTTAGGCCAAACGTGATGGGAATGCTCCGCTCAGGCGTCATGCGGTCCTGATATAGACCTGCTCATCGACTGGAAGTCAAGCCGCTCGCTTTGCTCTCTGCGTGGGACTCATCTCCAGGATATCTTCTGCTTTGAGGGAGGGGGGAGGCAGATAATATATTCAACCCAGGCAGACAGAACAAGTGCTGAGGGACAGCAGTCATTTGAATAATTTAAGAAGCTACGTAGTTCCTCTCTCTGTCTCTGTCTCTCTGTCTCTGTCTCTCTCTCTCTCTCTCTCTCTCTCTCTCTCTCTCTCTCTCTCTCTCTCTCTCTCTCTCTCCCTGTCCCTCTCCTTCCCCCCCCATCCTTTTTTTTTAACCATCAATCTTTTTATTTTTTTGCATTTTTCCGCCCCTTGAAGTTTGTCCCAGAAAGCATTCTGGGACATGACTTCCTCAGCAGCCAATCGGCAGCCCCCAACAGACGGATGTAAGATACCAGAGGAAGACTTTCCCATTTAAAGGAATACATATAATGCACAAATTGTTTTTGACAGCAATGAGGCGAAAGGGAGTCCTAGTAATGGGGGGATGATCAACCAGAGGTTTTGTTTGTTACATAATTACAGTAAAAGTGCCTCATATCTCTTCATGTGTTCACAGGCTCCAGGGACCGAGGGTCGATGTATAGGAACAGCAAACGTCTTTTATAGATTTCTGTGGTTTCATTAAAAAATAATAATCCCAAATGTCTGTATTCTGCCTCCAAACTTCAATAATTTAAAATGAAAAGATTTGAATGAATCATACCTGAAATGGATGGTCTTATTCCTACAGCCTATAGTACACTACGGAAGTGTCTATGTGTATGTGTGTGTTTGTGTGTGTGTGATTGTGAGTGTGTGAGTGTTTGTGTGTGTTGTTATATAAGTGTGTGTTTGTGTCTGTGTTGTTGTGTGCGTGTGTGTGTGTTCGGTGTGTGTGTGTGTGTGTTTGTGTGTGTGTTCTTGTGTGTGTGTGTGTATGTTCCTATGTGTGTGTGTGTGTGTGTGTTTGTGTGTGTGTTCTTGTGTGTGTGTGTGTGTGTGTGTGTGTTCCTGTGTGTGTGTGTTCCTGTGTGTGCGTGTGTTCCTGTGTGTGTGTGTGTCTGTGTGTGTGTGTGTGTTCCTGTGTTCCTGTGTGTGTGTGTGTGTGTGGGTGTGTGTGTGGGGCTCTAGGGCGGGACGCTCTGATTGGCTCTCCGGCGGGAGAAAGTTATCAGCCATGTTTTGTCCATTTAGGTCGAGAAGGTTCATGTTCTTCGCCCTGGTTGGTCAGCTGGTCTGAGGTCATGTGACGTTCTTCACTCTGGTTGGTCAGCTGGTCTGAGGTCAGGTGACGTTTTTCACTCTGGTTGGTCAGCTGGTCTGAGGTCAGGTGACGTTCTTCGCCCTGGTTGGTCAGCTGCTCTGAGGTCAGGTGACGTTCTTCACTCTGGTTGGTCAGCTGGTCTGAGGTCAGGTGGCCCTCTTCGCCCTGGTTGGTCAGCTGGTCTGAGGTCATGTGACGTTCTTCACTCTGGTTGGTCAGCTGGTCTGAGGTCATGTGACCCTCTTCACTCTGGTTGGTCAGCTGGTCTGAGGTCATGTGACCCTCTTCACTCTGGTTGGTCAGCTGGTCTGAGGTCATGTGACCCTCTTCACTCTAGTTGGTCAGCTGGTCTGAGGTCATGTGACGTTCTTCACTCTGGTTGGTCAGCTGGTCTGAGGTCATGTGACCCTCTCCGCCCTGGTTGGCCAGCTGGTCTGAGGTCATGTGACCCTCTTCACTCTGGTTGGTCAGCTGGTCTGTTTATCTTATCTTTCTCCGCTCTCAGGAGACTTCTATAAAAACATTGATATTGGATCGTAGCTTACCTAAAATGCTGATTATAGAATATTTTAAAACCACGTCTCCCCAGTGCCCTGACTGCATGTTCTTATATAAGTGATATTTGTATGAAACATAAGAGATTAAAAGATTGATAGAAATAGAAATGGTTTTGATAGAAATAGAATGGGTTAGCCTAGCGATTGTTATACTTGCACTTGGTTCTATGAACATCTTTACTGTACCGACAGCGATATATTGTTTCACTTCTTATGGCAAATGTACTTATTGTAACAAATGCACTTATTGTAAGTCGCTTTGGATAAAAGCATCTGCTAAATGCCCTAAATGTAAATGTAAATGTAGAAACATAGATACATAGAGGTATATGTAAACATATATATATATACATAGATGGTACATAGATATATAGACACATAGATACATAGATGGATATGCATACATATACATCCATCAGATATGTATAAAGATATAGAGACAGAAGCAAGTCATTCTCTATGTTTAATTGTCTTAATGACTAGACATGAGGTTGGGTTTATAGGCCTGTACTTATGTATTATTACGAGTTCATTTAGGCTGATACATATTCATTACTAAGAGTTGATTCAGGCCTATAGATATGTTCACATAGAACCTGAATGATGCGAATAAAGGAAACAACTGAGGAAACAGACGATGCTCTTCGGATCCACCGAGGAATCGACTTCATTATTCAATCAGGAGCGAAAACTGAGACACCGATTAATGAGTTAATGGATGATATTCAGTGATGGCCGTCATTACTCGGTTATTCACGGGTCTCATTTCTAGGAGACCTGTTAGATCGTTGCTCATATGACGTGTGGCCTGGGATCACGGAGCAGGCTGAGGGAGGGCCTGCAGGGGGCGCAGAAACCACGTGACCCAGAGACGTCAGGTCACAGCCTCAGCATCACTCTTATTGATCACCGAGAATTGACGACTTCTCACAGGTTTCAATCTGCAGTCAGTCAGTCAGTCAGTCGGTCAATCAGTCAGTCAGTCAGTCAGTCAGTCAGTCAGTCAGTCAGTCAGTCAGTCAGTCAGGTGGTGGTCACCGTCAGTCTCAACCCGAACACACCGGGATCGCGCCCGCACATTCACAACGGCGCGCATGCACACGCGCACGCTATCCCAAGGAGACACACAGAAACGCGCACACATATTAACACACACACACACACACACACACACACACACACACACTCACTCACTCACTCACTCGCTCGCTCGCTCACTCACTCACTCACACACACACACACACACACACACACACACACACACACACACACACACACACACACACAAATAAATATACACACACCACATTAACACACACACACACACACACCACTAAAACACACACAGCCCACGCGTGCGCGGATGAGATGTACTTGCGCGCTGAGCGCGTGCACCGTGCTCGCGGTTCCGGTCCTGCAGCAGAAGCGGCGCTGAGGACGCCGCGCGCCTCCGGTATTACAGCGCGTGAGATGGCGCCTCGCCGCGCGGAGAGACCGTTTACCGGGAGGAGTGATGAGGAGGAGAGCGTCTCGTGAAGGACCGGACCGTGTCGTCTCGTGAAGGACCGGACCGTGTCGCGGTGCTCTGCTCGGGCGGACTGTGCGCCATACGGGCTTCGATCTAGAACCTCCTGTTCGGTCTCCGCTTGGTGGCTCGGATCCCCTCCTCCTCTCTCTGGACGCAGCGCTCCTCGCCTCTTCTGGCTCCTTATCGATGAACAACGCGGACGGATCGATTAGCAGCACGGCGATCCGCTCTGAGAACTAGTCCCGCCGCCTCGTGGATCCGATCAAACGTCTTTGGTTTTTCTCTCCTCCTCGCGTCCTCTTCTACCTTTTTACCGAGCCCGTCGGTTTTTTGGACCACGAGGGGTTCAGGGAAAAGGAGCCGTCCGCAGTCTCGATCCCCTTCAGAAACTCTGCGGGTTTTCCCCCGCGGAATACCAAGTAGAGGAATGGTGGCTCCTCGTCGCCTCTCTCCTCACATGTGAGCCTCGATCTGCAGCAGTGGCCTGTGAGGACAGAAGCCTTGCTCATGGACACCCGGCTGTATGGCCAGTGCTGAACCGGGGGACCGGGCCCCGAGGGACGGCTTCTACCTTGATCTCAGTCTCCATCTCATTCATTCGACGGAAATGCGTGAGTATCTCTAACATATGACCGAACACAGCCTGCTGAGACTGATTGGTCGCATGACTCCTGATGGCTTCGGCCCGCGCGTCTGGCGGGCTTCGATCCAGACACGCACTGTTGCGATTTAATGTCACGCACCCACTGCCCATTAGAGTTGTCGCATGCTTTTCTAGTGCGGTGTGTGTGTGTGTGTGTGTGTGTGTGTGTGTGTGTGTGTGTGTGTGTGTGTGTGTGTGTGTGTGTGTGTGTGTGTGTGTGCGTGTGTGTGTGTGTGTGTGTGTGTGTGTCTGTGTGTGTGTGTGTGTGTGCGTGTGTATGTGAGAGCGCGTTTGTATGTGCGTGCATGCGTGTGTGTGCGTGTGTGTGCGTGTGTGCATGTGTGTCTGTGATGGAAGATAAAAAGAGAGAAAGAGCCCCCCCCACCCCCCTTGCGTGAAAGAGAAAGACAGATGGAGATAAAGGTGTGGGGGGTGGGAGGTGGTGGTCGTGGAGGTGGAGGTGGTGGAGGTGGAGGTGGAGGTGGTGGTGGAGGTGGTGGAGTTGGAGGTGGTGGTGGAGGTGGAGGTGGTGGAGGTGGTGGTGGTGGTGGAGGTGGTGGAGGTGGTGGTGGTGGTGGAGGTGGTGGTGGAGGTGGAGGTGGTGGTGGTGGAGGTGGTGGTGGAGGTGGAGGTGGTGGTGGTGGTGGTGGTGGTGGTGGTGGAGGTGGAGGTGGTGGTGGTGGTGGTGGTGGTGGAGGTGGTGGTGGAGGCGGTGGAGGTGGTGGTTGAGGTGGTTGAGGGGTTGGAGGTGGTGGGGTGGTGGTGATGTCCCGAGTTGGTGGAGGTTGGTGGAGGTAGGGTGGAGGTCCGTTTCTGAGAGCCAGACGTCATCAGCATTACTCATTCAGCTCAGGTATTCTCGGTGTTCACGTTTGCAGCAACAAAAAAATAAAAGAAGCCACTTGATTGGCTGTTGGGGAGCGAGGCTCTGTGTTGGTTCATCAATGTCCCTGTTGGGTCAATGTGCGATGACTTCAGCATCTAGGAGGATCATACATAGCATGTGTATGTGGTGTTACTATAGGGAATGGTGGTCTGAGGAAGGGGTTCAGTGGAGGAGGAGCTGAACTCATCTCTGAGCTGAACACAGGTGGAGGTGGAGGTGGTGGTGATGGAGGTGGTGGTGGTGGTGGTGGTGGAGGTGGTGGTGATGGTGATGGAGGTGGTGGTGGGGGAAGTGGTGGTGGAGGTGGTGGAGGTGGAGGTGGAGGTGGTGGCGGTGGTGGTGGCGGTGGTGGCGG
Source organism: Pollachius pollachius (assembly GCF_949987615.1). Lineage (NCBI taxonomy): Eukaryota > Metazoa > Chordata > Actinopteri > Gadiformes > Gadidae > Pollachius > Pollachius pollachius. Next base: position 29,034,630 of record NC_136938.1, on the reverse strand, counting down.
TGGTGGTGGCGGTGGTGGTGGTGGTGGTGGCGGTGGTGGCGGTGGTGGTGGTGGTGGTGGTGGTGGTGATGGTGGTGGAGGTGGTGGAGGTGGTGGTGGTGGCGGTGGTGGTGGCGGTGGTGGTGGTGGCGGTGGTGATGGTGGTGGTGGTGGTGGTGATGGTGGTGGAGGTGGTGGTGGCGGTGGCGGTGGCGGTGGTGGTGGCGGTGGCGGTGGAGGTGGCGGTGGTGGTGGTGGTGGCGGTGGTGGATGTGGAAGGTGCTTTGTGGAGGAGGAGCTGTCCAGCAGTGGAGTGCTGAACTCATCTCTGAGCTGAACACAGGTGGAGGTGGTGAAGGTGGAGGTGGTGGAGGTGGAGGTTGAGGAGGTGTTGGGGTGGTGAGGGTGGATGGGGGTGGGTTTGAACTCATCTCTGATCTGAACACAGCGATACGTTGAATGATGCAATCTGAAAGCAGCCAATGACTGCAGGTGTTCTTGGGGCTAGTACCACACAACATCAGGTAGTAAACCTGTGGAAGCAGCAGGCCAGGAGCACAGGGAGGAACACTGACCAAGCAGAACAAACATGTGCTATGCTGTATACCACACACATGTCCTAAACAAGTAAACGTTGGATATTACATTAATAATAATACATTCTTAATCATATTTAAATATGCTCCAACCAATCATTCAGTTTAAATTGAAACATTTTGGACAATAAAACGAAAAGTTTGTTTCCGTGATGGTCATGGGTCTAGAAAGCTGTGGACCAGAGGGCCTGTCTCACCCTCAGAGGGGCTGTGCTCTCCCTCAGAGGGGCTGTCTCACCCTCAGAGGGGCTGTGCTCTCCCTCAGATGGGCTGTCTCACCCTCAGAGGGGCTGTCTCACCCTCAGACGGGCTGTGCTCACCAAGGACGGTTCCGGAGGAGCTCCACAGGTCCGTGTGCGCTGGAGTCTCTGCACCAACTGTGAACTCATTTATTTTTGGACTGGCCTGTCGTAATTAGAAATGTCACCCGTGGTGAACACTTAACCATGGGTGGCTGCTCTGTGTTCCTCTGGTTCTCCGGTTCCTCGGTTCTCCGGTTCTCTGGTTCTCTGGTTCTCTGTGTACGTCTGGTTCTCTGGTTCTCTGGTTCTCTGGTTCTCTGTGTACAGCTGGTTCTCTGGGTCTCTGGTTCTCTGTTTTCCTCTGGTTCTCTGGTTCTCTGTGTTCCTCTGGTTCTCTGGTTCTCTGGTTCTCTGTGTACATCTGGTTCTCTGGTTCTCTGGTTCTCTGTGATCGTCTGGGTCTCTGTGTACGTCTGGTTCTCTGGTTCTCTGGTTCTCTGTGTACATCTGGTTCTCTGGTTCTCTGTGATCGTCTGGTTCTCTGTGTACGTCTGGTTCTCTGGTTCTCTGGTTCTCTGTGTACATCTGGTTCTCTGGTTCTCTGGTTCTCTGTGATCGTCTGGTTCTCTGTGTACGTCTGGTTCTCTGTGTTCCTCTGGTTCTCTGGTTCTCTGTGTTCCCCTGGTTCTCTGGTTCCTTAGACCTGCTTTACAACGGCTCCTCCTGCTCTCCTCTTCAAAACGTCATGTTGAGAGGCGGTGGACTTCAGCTCGCTACCAGGTGTCAGATCGGGATACCTTGAGGTTCTGATCGGTGAACTTCTTCAGAACATCTCTCTACGGATGGAGCTACACCATCTGGGCTCCATGAGGATGCAACAATGGCGGTTCAGTTTGTCAGGTGTGGTCTGAACACTCCTGTCAGCTGGCTCTGACCCATGCTGCCTCTGGGGCGCACTGTCCAGGAATCAAGATGTCTCTCCGTCTCCAGCGCTCTTCGACGCTATTGGACACGCTCTGTCCTGGTCTTTATTCATGCGCATGGTGTTGAGTGTTCTGTGATGCTATGGGGCACATCAAGGTGTTGGTGACTTCTGAACCCACATTGGGATTGTGGCCGTCTGATTGGCCAGACAGAGAGGGCTGGTCTTCAGGCATCAGTACAATATGAACTAGATACTCCGTCCTTCTCCAATACCCTCAGTCCTGGCTAACCCAACAGGTGGGGGCTCATCCAACAGGTTATGGCTCATCCAACAGGTGCTTTAAGCAGTGCAGCTCAGACTGCTCACATGATGGCTAATCTTTCATCACAAGGCTACGATCAATATATGTTCATTGGTTATAGTCATTAGGGGCAGATGCGTCCAAATATCAATGGCAAAGCTCTGTACACATATGAAAGGTTTGACTCACCACTGGCCTTTTGCCAATAACAATTAAGTTATGTTTGGTGTGCCCAAATAACAACAGACATTATGGACAACCTTCATACTGTATCACAGTGCATCAAATACACAGCAATCGTTCTTGACCCCAGGGGGCCTTGACGTTCTGAGCCTCACAAATCACGATGTGACAACGAGTTTGAAGAGATGCGGATTAATTAGAAGGACACGTTGGTTCACAGTCTCAGGTGGCGCATTGTGGGCCCGTCATAGCCTCCTGCGGGCTGCGGCTGTGTGGTCTGTGTGAGTGGTGTGTGGTGTGTGAGTGGTGTGTGGTCTGTGTGAGTGGTGTGTGGTGTGTGAGTGGTGTGTGGTGTGTGAGTGGTGTGTGGTGTGTGAGTGGTGTGTGGTCTGTGTGAGTGGTGTGTGGTGTGTGAGTGGTGTATGGTGTGTGAGTGCGTGTTGGTGTCACCAGCCTCAGTGTTCAGAAGGAGTGCAGCTGGTATCAGGTGCTCTAAGTTCTAGAGTTTGTAGAGCATCCTGCAGTCACTGGGAGGAGGACAGGAGGACAGAAAGAACAAAGCAGAACACAGTGAAGAGATGGACCTCAAAAGGACAGACAAGGAAATGTCAGTGAATAAACGGGCTGACACTTTGTAGACGTGACATATTGAGGGGCTAGCACAATGTAGTGAGAGTGCCCGGACGCAGAGAGCAGGCAGCACATCATTTAAAACGCCGTATGCTCCGAATATATGAAGAGAACTGCTGGGGTGTGACATTACCTAATCCTAAAATAAATTCACCTTATATAAATATTGGACAGTGGTGTTTTGAAAGTGTTGGTGGTAAAGCTGCTGATTCATTTTCAAAGTCTTCCAATCCACTCTG
>NC_136938.1:29024035-29026535 GCF_949987615.1 Pollachius pollachius | reverse complement strand
GATATCACGGCGAGTACACCACTCAGTCTAATCCCGCCAGGACAACTGGATGACTGGTTCTGTCTGAATGTTTGTGTGTTGTGTTGGCCTGTATTCAACACATCATGAAAAGGAATCATGGAAACTAGATCTAGGAAAATGACACAATGACCGCCATCACCAGCACACATTGCCCCGTTGAAAACAACTGAAGGCAAAGCCATCTTTAATAATTAGGCCCACTCATAATTACCTCGGCCCAGAATTGATTAAAATACTGCAGCAGTCACTGATTCCAAATCTGTATTGCAAGTAGACTCAGCATGAGGCGCATCCATTGATGAATAGCATCTGAGGAATAATAGCTTCTGACTGATATTAAAGACTACAGAGGGTGGATGCTACAGGCCTCTGGTGTCAGGGACAACAGTGATCATGTTGGGTTCACCGTGACGCGTGCCAGCATGGTTGCACTGGAGGACAACGTTAGTCCTCATTACTTCACTTTATCTCCAGCTATCTTCTGATTGTGTCTCCAGTTCAGTTGTTCAGTGGTCTTAGTCTCCTCCTGGTCTCTCTCTCCTGGTCTCTCTCTCCTGGTCTCTGTCTCCTGGTCTCTGTCTCCTGGTCTCTTTCTCCTGGTCTCTGTCTCCTGGTCTCTGTCTCCTCCTGGTCTCTGTCTCCTGGTCTCTCTCTCCTGGTCTCTCTCTCCTGGTCTCTCTCTCCTGGTCTCTGTCTCCTGGTCCCTGTCTCCTGGTCTCTGTCTCCTCCTGGTCTCTGTCTCCTCCTGGTCTCTCTCTCCTGGTCTCTCTCTCCTGGTCTCTCTCTCCTGGTCTCTGTCTCCTGGTCTCTCTCTCCTGGTCTCTGTCTCCTGGTCTCTGTCTCCTGGTCTCTGTCTCCTGGTCTCTCTCTCCTGGTCTCTGTCTCCTGGTCTCTGTCTCCTCCTGGTCTCTGTCTCCTGGTCTCTCTCTCCTGGTCTCTGTCTCCTGGTCTCTCTCCTGGTCTCTCTCTCCTGGTCTCTGTCTCCTGGTCTCTGTCTCCTCCTGGTCTCTCTCTCCTGGTCTCTGTCTCCTGGTCTCTGTCTCCTGGTCTCTGTCTCCTGGTCTCTGTCTCCTCCTGGTCTCTGTCTCCTGGTCTCTGTCTCCTGGTCTCTGTCTCCTGGTCTCTCTCTCCTGGTCTCTGTCTCCTGGTCTCTGTCTCCTGGTCTCTGTCTCCTCCTGGTCTCTGTCTCCTGGTCTCTCTCTCCTGGTCTCTGTCTCCTGGTCTCTGTCTCCTGGTCTCTCTCTCCTGGTCTCTGTCTCCTCCTGGTCTCTCTCTCCTGGTCTCTGTCTCCTGGTCTCTGTCTCCTGGTCTCTGTCTCCTGGTCTCTCTCTCCTGGTCTCTGTCTCCTGGTCTCTGTCTCCTCCTGGTCTCTGTCTCCTGGTCTCTGTCTCCTGGTCTCTCTCTCCTGGTCTCTGTCTCCTGGTCTCTGTCTCCTGGTCTCTGTCTCCTGGTCTCTCTCTCCTGGTCTCTGTCTCCTGGTCTTTCTCTCCTGGTCTCTGTCTCCTGGTCTCTCTCTCCTGGTCTCTGTCTCCTGGTCTTTCTCTCCTGGTCTCTGTCTCCTCCTGGTCTCTCTCTCCTGGTCTCTGTCTCCTGGTCTCTGTCTCCTGGTCTCTGTCTCCTGGTCTCTCTCTCCTGGTCTCTGTCTCCTGGTCTCTGTCTCCTCCTGGTCTCTGTCTCCTGGTCTCTGTCTCCTGGTCTCTCTCTCCTGGTCTCTGTCTCCTGGTCTCTGTCTCCTGGTCTCTCTCTCCTGGTCTCTGTCTCCGGGTCTCTCTCTCCTGGTCTCTCTCTCCTGGTCTTTCTCTCCTGGTCTCTGTCTCCTGGTGGGTGCTGGGGGTGGTGGTGGTGACAGAGCTAGGGGGAGTGGAGCAGCCGGGGCTGGGGGGCTTACGGCGGCGGCCCCCGTCAGCCCGCTCAGGGGCAGAGCAGCGTGACCAGAGCCTCCAGCCTCTGGAGGCACTGCGGCCTCCAGCCTCTTGAGGCACTGTGGCCTCCAGCCCTATGGAGGCACTGCGGCCTCCAGCCTCTGGAGGCACTGCGGCCTCCAGCCTCTTGAGGCACTGCAGCCTCCAGCCCTATGGAGGCACTGCGGCCTCCAGCCTCTGGTGGCACTGCGGCCTCCAGCCTCTTGGGGCACTGCGGCCTCCAGCCTCTTGGGGCACTGCGGCCTCCAGCCTCTTGAGGCACTGTGGCCTCCAGCCTCTGGAGGCCACAGTGCCTCAAGAGGCTGGAGGCACTGCGGCCTCCAGCCTCTGGTGGCACTGCGGCCTCCAGCCTCTTGAGGCACTGCGGCCTCCAGCCTCTTGAGGCACTGTGGCCTCCAGCCCTAAGGAGGCACTGCGGCCTCCAGCCTCTGAAGGCACTGCGGCCTCCAGCCTCTGAAGGCACTGCGGCGTCTAGCCCGCTCTCAAGGTGTAGAAACGAGCGGACCAACCAGCGAGAGGGTGGAGGGTCTGCTCCAACCAGCCGCTCAGCCGCAGAG
>NC_136938.1:28986535-29019035 GCF_949987615.1 Pollachius pollachius | reverse complement strand
TGATGTTAGCGTTAGCCGGCCTGATGCAACGTTAGCATTAGCCGCTCTGAGCAGAGTTAGCATTAGCCGCTCTGAGCAGCGTTAGCAATAGCCGCTCTGAGCAGCGTTAGCGTTAGCCGCTCTGAGCAGAGTTAGCGTTAGCCGCTCTGAGCAGCGTTAGCGTTAGCGTTAGCCGTTCTGAGCAGAGTTAGCGTTAGCCGCTCTGAGCAGAGTTAGCGTTAGCCGCTCTGAGCAGAGTTAGCGTTAGCCGCTCTGAGCAGCGTTAGCGTTAGCCGCTCTGAGCAGCGTTAGCGTTAGCCGCTCTGAGCAGCGTTAGCGTTAGCTGCTCTGAGCAGCGTTAGCGTTAGCCGGTCGGTGAGCAGCAGACAGGAGGAGCAGCTTGCGGCGGCGGAGGGCTCCTCTGTGGACACGCCCACTGATACGGATGATTTAATTATTGGGGTTCCTGTGAGCGTCTCTCTCCGCTCGCCCCGCGGAGCTCAGGGTTAATTGTCTGAGATGCACCCGAGCTCGAGGGAGTGGAGAGGAGTCGCCCGCCACAATACTGCGCCTCCTTCCCTTCGGTGTAAAGATTGTGCATTCAAGCACCGGTTCTCATTAGGCTGTAGCTCTCCGATAGGGCCCGTAGGAGGCCCCTGTTTGGTATGAGGTCACCACTGTCTCCTCCTGATGGATCCCCCCCCCAGTGGCTCCTGGTGGGGGGGGTTATGGGTCAGGGTTAGATTAACCGGACATGTAGCACGGCAGAGACGCTGAGGCCGGCCGGCCGCTCCGCCATCAGCCTGTAAGCACCTCTCAGCCGTTTGGAGGACTGCTTGTGTAACGCAATCTGTGTTCAGGGGGAGAGCGGCTACATGATTACAGAGGGGGAGAGGGGTGAGGGGTGAGGGGGAGAGGGGGAGAGGGGTGAGGGGTGAGGGGAGAGGGGGAGAGGGGGAGAGAGGGAGAGAGGAGAGGGGTGAGGGGAGAGGGGCAGACCATGGCGATGCCTCCCATGTCTCGCTCCACAGCCGTCTTTCGTCTCTTGGATGCGCAGAACAGAACATTTAACAGAACCATCAACCAGACATTTATATGGAAATTGCAAAAAAAAGGCCATCATTATTATTCAAAATGAGAACACATTCGTTCTTTCGAGAACACACAAGCTTTCACAGATAACTTCCTGGAGGAAAGAAATATGAGACTGCATATTTTGTTAAAAATGTATTTTCCTTCATTTATTTTGACATATATAAAATATAGTCATATAACATAAATGAATGAAGACTCAAGATAAATGTTTGATTCAAACGCTCTGCGATATGACACATCATTCTCACCTATTTAATCGCACTTGATTAATGAATGCGCCGCACCAGGAGATAACAACCACTCCTCAGGCCAGACGCCATTAATGAATCCATCAGCAGGAATCCATTTTGTAATTGCAAATAAATCAGGCCAAGGCCGTTACAGGGGCCATCATGTTAGGGTGGTGGCGTCGGCGCTGAAGCATCGCTGCACCACCCATACACCATCCCTACACCACCCTAAAGAACCTTGTGGGTAAGAACCTTCTAGCCAACCAGGTAACTTAACCGTAGCGCTGGTTTAATGGATGCTTTGTGCTTCCTGGACCGACCATACTATAGATTAATATCTACTTCAGCATGATGGCCTATATGTTCCTTAATACTTTAAGGGTTATAGAGAAACCCAAAACAATCCAAGTGCATATTCAGTAGGGTAAGGATATGCTTTGAGGTGTTGAACAGTGTGTTGTGCATACCTTAGAGACGTTATGTGGTGTCACCTTGTTTTTCCGCTCACAGTGTGCGCTGTAGAAGGACTGTAAGTGTGTCACTAAGCATACTTACAAGCTCACACCATATCAGTGGTCCTTTCCCAGTGATACGCTGCTTTAAGATGTTCTTCTTTAATACATCAGGAATAGTTGACTGGAAAACGAGTTCAGCCAATCCCCTGCCTCTAATACACACATATAATTACATATAACACATATATCATATAATAACAGTATAATTCAGTTCGGTTTATGCATCAGGAAACGGGACATACTCTGAGAAGCATCAGTGGGATGTGTGTGTTGGGCTGGAGCTCAGATAACGGTCTCTTCATGTTCCCTGTCGCTCAGCAGGGTAACGACGAGGAGGAAGAGAGAAGCTAACTGGCATCATTCTAGCTTTGCACTTTCTTGCATTAAGTCCAAAGTAGTGGCAGAAGTGTGTATCATATCATCAGATGTGTGAATTAATCATCATCAGTTAGTAAGTTAGTTAGTTAGGTGGGTAGCTACTTACTTAGTTGCTCAGTTGCATGTTTATCTCATTCAATGGTCAAGCAGTCTCCGTTTTTAATCACTAGACATGGAGAATTAGCTCATTAATTATGAATGGAGTCCTCACACTCAGTGCTCTGACTGCTAATGCCTTTATCCCCCCCCCCCTTCCCCTTACACACACACAGAAACGCTTCCTCATTTTATTTTTTTAACACTGATCCTGGTCCTCAGTCTTCCTCCTCCCCCGCTGTTAAGATCAGATTATTCCCAGTGTGAATTCTTTAGCGTTGAGCATGAGGAATGCCGCAGGAGGAGAAAGTCCAGGTGAACTAGGTGGAGAGAAAGGGGCAGGCTCGAGGAAAAGGAGAAGGGAAATAGATAGGAGGAGGTGTGAGGAGGAGGTGTGGGGCATGTCAGGAGGTGAAGAAGAGTAGAAGACTGCAGCGCTGCCCACGTGCCCTCGGTGCAGAACACGTTTAATAAGCCACCGATTGCAGATGAATGGGATTCTAATGTACTACCATGGCTAAATATATACGGCGCAGTATACATCACTGGCTGCTGATGGCTTTGCGTGATCCAGGCGGCGGCGTCTCATCGTAGTGTGTTGCATAATTCCACTGATTTATAAAAGCCCTCTTCAGTTGCAATTTGGAGGTGGAAATATGTTATTGTGTAATTGCTTATTGTGTAATTCGTTTGACCACGCTATCGTTTCTCTTTATTAAAAGTCAGCTGGATAAATGTATGAGTGGGAGTTACTTATCAGAAGTTATCAACGTTTTCTTATCATAAGGATTTATTCATTTTATGAATATATGTAATCTATAGAGCTTTAGGGTAAGTGTTGCACACTAACAATAATAATCTAACAGCTAATATAAGTAGACGATGCGTCTCAGGAGGATGTGTTATTTTGGTAATGTCAATGGAAACGCGATGAAGAAACAGCAACATGACCCCGTCGTTGTCTTTTAAACATCTGCCAAAAGTGTGAAACTTCAAAGAAAGGGTGCGTTGAACCAGCAGCTAGTGAGCGGTGGTGCGTTGAACCAGCAACTAGTGAGCGGTGGTGCGTTGAACCAGCAGCTAGTGAGCGGTGGTGCGTTGAACCAGCAACTAGTGAGCGGTGGTGCGTTGAACCAGCAGCTAGTGAGCGATGGTGCGTTGAACCAGCAGCTAGTGAGCGGTGGTGCGTTGAACCAGCAACTAGTGAGCGGTGGTGCGTTGAACCAGCAGCTAGTGAGCGATGGTGCGTTGAACCAGCAGCTAGTGAGCGGTGGTGCGTTGAACCAGCAACTAGTGAGCGGTGGTGCGTTGAACCAGCAGCTAGTGAGCGGTGGTGCGTTGAACCAGCAGCTAGTGAGCGGTGGTGCGTTGAACCAGCAGCTAGTGAGCGGTGGTGCGTTGAACCAGCAGCTAGTGAGCGGTGGTGTATTGAGAGGCTGAGGGGTGGTGGACTGCTGCTGCAGCAGGCCTGCAGTATGGCAGCAGGCCTGCAGTACGGCAGCAGGCCTGCAGTACGGCAGAAGGCCTGCAGTACGGCAGAAGGCACCAGGTGAGAAGGGACTTCTGAAGGAACTTCACAAAATCACCCTGAATATTAGGAAGGAACTTGGCTGAGGACGTCTATATTCGATATGTATGAATATATATATATATATTATATATATATATATATATATATATATGAGACTGGCTCTCAGAGCAGAGAACCCCCCCCCCCATATCCCTTTCATTTTCCAGGTCTGTCAAATGGCACAGCAAATCAAGACAACACCACGATTCCCCCCCGCCCCACATATCAAGCGCTGTCAGGGTGAGACTTTAAATGTGGTGCCGAAGCGTCTTTTTCACAAATGTGTTGACTGCCTTTTGAATAATTACCGTTTCCAGCTTTGATTTCTCCCGCTGACTTTAAGGAGATCTCCCAGTGAGCCTCCTGTGTCTCCTGCTGAATTATCAAAGCAGATTAGCAGAGCAAGAAGCAACACTCCGACACTACAACTATACAAACAAGCCATGGCCGCGCCCTGGAGCCGGCCTCAGCCTCAGCCTCAGGAGCATGTTTCTGACGGTCGCTTATCTTTTAGGAGTCCCCTTAATCCTCTTACCCCTTCAACCTGAAGACGATAATTACAGTCATCTGCTACGAGTGAATTTAATTTCCCCGTACATATCCCCGCCGTGGGGGGGGGGTCGTGTGATTCTTCAGCAGGGGGGCTGAGGACTCAGGTGTGTTCTGCTGCTGCAGAGCTCAGATGATGTACTGTTCAGCTTCAGTGAGATGCTGGGACTCATAATTAAAAGGAAGGCACAGGCAGCTGCATTAAGCACCGTTTTATAATAGAGCAGTGAGCTTTAGCTGATAGAACAATGGGCCAGAAGAGAAAAGGACCATTCTCCTCTTTCCCCAAGAAAGAGACGGCGAATAGATGGACTTTTAAATTGGCCAACTGTGTTAATGTGATACTCTGAATAAATCAGGGTCTCTCTGAGCCACGATGGGGCCGGTAGGTGGAGGAGCTTGTCTCAGACAGCGTGGCCTTATGATCGGGTTGGGGGGGGGGGGGCCCGCTGGTGTAGTACTGGACAGGAGATGGAGTGCTTCAGATGTGAACCCGCCTCCAAACCATTTAACAGCAGTGCAGTGAATCCCCTGTGGAGCACTCAGATCGCTGCAGCGTTAAACCCCCATGGACCCCCAGAGGGCAGCAGGATCCTACAGGGATCAGCATCACACGCTATCAACACATTGTTTCAGCCTTTCATCACTACATTACAAAACCTTTGTTGTTGCCGTCTGAGCATCACATAGAAATACAAAAACCTTTCTTCAGTCTGCAGGATGCAGAGCGGATGTAGGCACATTAGGAGGAGACTACGAGACACATCAATAGCACACAGTAGAAGACCACCAGGGCCTAACCTTCCCTTACATTAACTCCCCTTCCCTTACCTTAAAGGGAACCCGTTTTCTAAGATCAGAGAGTCCGGCTTCAACTAAGTGTTGTGAACCGATCAGCGTTTGCCAACACCTGAACTCCGTCCAAAACACACACAACGTTCCACACAGTTCATCTCATTTGAGAATATGAAATGGTTTAGTGAGATGTTTTTTCCATCAGGGGATTGATTAATCTAGAATTTCCCTCTGATTGTTTACATGGTTTTGTGAGATTACTCAGCTATCCACCAAACGCCATCGCTAACTTCACCAGGGGAACTCTGAAAACAGCTGAATAGTAACCTTCGTATCCATTTAGAAAAAATAGAAAAGCATTCATTATGGAGCGAGTAGCTTAGTGAAAGGATCAGAACTAGACCGGGCTGGAGCCGTTTACTTATTTGCTGCATATTGATTAATTCCTCAGACCCAGTTGATGCAGTAGATGTGTGTGTAGATGTGCACATGTAGATGCAGAAGATGTGTGTGTAGATGTGCACATGTAGATGTAGGAGTGTGTTTGTGCTTCAGAATGACAGCTCTTGTGTAACCAACATATTTAGAAAACAGATTCTTTCAATAAAATGCACAAAAGTACGATCAAAGATCCATGATCATGTTAATCATGTGATCCGTTCTGATGATCGAAACCGAACATTCTTATAGGCTAGCGTATCATCTCTTCATTAGCATGAATTAGCTTCAGTGGCAAGCCTGTGTGTCTTCTCTCCCTCTCTCTCCCTCTCGCTCTCTTTGTCTCTCGCTCTCTCTCTCTCTCTCCCCCCCCTCTCTCTCTCTCTCCCTCTCGCTCTCTTTGTCTCTGTCTCTCTCTGTCTCTCTCTCTCCCCCCCTCTCCCTCTCTCTCCCTCTCTCTCTCTTTGTCTCTGTCTCTCTCTCTCTCTCTCTCTCTCTCTCTCTGTGTCTCTCTCTCTGTCTCTCTCTCTCTCTCTCTCCCTCCCTCTCTCTCTCTCTCTCTCTGTCTCTGTCTCTCTCTCTCTCCCTCCCTCTTTCTCCTCCTTTCAGGAACGCGGTCATAGCAGCAGATTGGTGGCTCTGCCAGTGACATGAATACTAAGCACGCCCGTGTCGTCCAGGTCTGTGTTAATCCTCCAGAGAGGAGGCGTCTCCATGCCGGAACACGAGGCTCCCTCAGAATTATTTATCCAGCGTAATTATCATAATGGAGGCGGCGTGCGCTAATACGTGAATGGAGATTGAATTAACACTTGAAAGGCGACGTGCGTCTCGCCGCTGCGTCTCCGTCTCTCGTTGAGCGACGTGGTCGCTTGAAGCTCCGCCTCCGCCCACCAGCTCTCAGGTACTTACTGATTTATTCAGGAATAGATCTAGAGTCGATCTAGATTATATTCTTGTATAAAGAATGAGTTCTCAGTATGGCTCGTGGAAGAGGAGGCACCAGGTCAACCGTTCATCTTCTCGGCCGATACCTAATAAATAGACCGTACTTACACTTAGCAACATCATAAACTGTGATGTCCCAGTGTTTACTGGTAGATAATGAGCACAATAACAAAGTAATGCGTCCAGCTATAATTAGCTCTTGGTGGTTTAGCGCCACACTTAAGCACACCTTGCTACGTGGGAGATAAGTGAGGCAGCCCCGCCCAGCTACGAGATGCTCCTCTGTGAGGATAACGGCTGATTGGTGGTTTGATCATGTTCTCCTCCTGGATTCTCTACGATGAGAAGCTGAGGCAGCTTCTGTCTGACCAGAAGACACGTTGTTTCAGGAGCCGGTAGTCTCATCTCAGATCAGAGAATAAAGTGATTATGGTCAAGACTAACGAGGGAGAGCGTTTGGCCTGTGGAAAAAGGTTTGATTGAGCTCGTTAAAGGTGACTCTTGTACATTGATTAACGAGGGTACATTTAATATTGAGGCATATGTACAGACAATCCAATGGAAATAAAAGCCCACAGACTGTGGGTTCAGCGCCTCAGCCCGTCTCTGTAGGCTCTGTCAGGCTTTCTGTCCATCCCATTACTGTGACTTCAGCACAATGCCAATAGAGTCCTGAGGTTTAGTGCATCGACCCCGGCAAAAAGACAGAACCTTTTGTGTTTACTTGATTTCTATTTTCTGTTTTATCATTACAGTGAAAAATAAATACTGGTAACATTCTACAATAATCCACTACAGCTGCTAAAATGACCATTTATTAATAACTCGTCTGACCAATCGTCATATTTAGAGTTGGATGGCAGACGAGGTTGACTCTGGGTGAGCGAGTGGTTTCATGTTCCTCCTGGTGTGGCTGCTGGGATCTGTAAACAATGATTGGCTGCTAACAGCACACACAGTAGTTCACTGTAAATAAGTGTGTAAAGGTTTCAAATCAACGACTTGTTTTTGGCCACTGTAGAAGCGCTCTTATTAAAAGATTTTCTCCGGGTACAATGTCTCTGTACAGACAGGGAACTGTAACAGCGAACTGTAACAAGGAACAGGCTTCTGGTTCCTGGCTCTGCCGTCAGCCCCAGGGGTCCTGCCTTAACGCAGTGGCGCGGTCCTAGAATAATTCATCTTTTTAAAACATGATATACTCTTTAACAAGCTCAAGGTTATTATCGTTTTAACTGTTTTACATCGTATATCATTTATAACCAATCTGCCAAATTAACTGACACTGAGTTTTTATAATATTACCACCAACCCTGGTACACTAAATGTTCCCTGCCTTTAGTTTGTGTTTTTCCACTATATTTCACTATGTCAGTATAATAGCAGACACTATGAATTGTACAAAGCAACAGTAATGTCACTTTTTAACTTAAAAAAACTGATCCAGCCTCTATGAAAGCAATTCAAAATAACAGATGGAGTTTTTAAAGTATGTGCCATCAGCAAAGAATATGAATAGTAAGCCAACAAAAGGACAACAAAACAACAAAAAATGCTATGCACATTCCAGTAAAACCAGTATGCAAAACACAGACATTAGATTGTCCAGTGTAAAGAGTAGACCTACATGGTATATACTGGGGGCATTTAAACAAGAGCTCTGATCCATTTTATCGAACGACACATTAGTGAAGACACTATGCATTTCCTCGCATTAAACGGCTACCCTAATCAACATATGAAGCCCATTGTGCAGAATATAAAGACTGCGAGCCTAAACGGAGCGTCCCTTAATGAAGTCAGCAGCACCATTAATAGAACAGAATGGTGCTTTATTGGTGCTGACGTCTGGAACCTGTCGTCTATCATGTGTCACGGCCTCCCTCTCAATCTGCCAGCTAATGAATCCCAAGGTAAAGAACTCCATTGTTTAGTCCTTCAGAGCCTCCACATCATTCCTCATTCCCTGACTTATGGTCCGTGTTTGACCTTAATCAGAAGAACCCCCAGACCAGAGGAGCTTCTCCTGCTGTCCTGCCAGTGAGAGTTGGGGTTCTATCACTGAGGTCGGACTCAACAGGCATCCTGAAATCGTAGAACAGCAAAATTTAGTTTTTCATTTCAGTTAATCATTTCTGTGATTGCTTTGGTAATTTTCCAAAATAAGATAATGATTGTCGTATTATAATAGTTAAAAAATCTGGTTTATTCAATTTTCTAAAAGGACAGTCTGATAAGGATTACAGATGGCAGCTTGATCGCTCACTGCACTCTCTCTCTCTCTCTCTCTCTCTCTCTCTCTCTCTCTCTCTCTCTCTCTCTGTCTGTGTTACTCTCCCAGTCTCTCTATCAATCACTGTCTTTTCTCTCTGTCTCCCACTCACTCTGTGTCTCTACCTCTCTCTCTCTCTCTCTCTCTCACTCTCTCTCCCTCTCTCTCTCTCAATCACTGTCTTTTCTCTCTCTCTCTCTCTCTCCCTCTCTCTCTCTCTCTCTCTCTCTCTGTCTGTCTGTCTCTCTCTCTCTCTCTCTGTCTCTCTCTCTCTCTCTGTCTGTGTTGCTGTCCCAGTCTCTCTATCAATCACTGTCTTTTCTCTCTGTCTCCCACTCACTCTGTGTCTCTACCTCTCTCTCTCTCTCTCTCTCTCTCTCTCTCTCTCTCTCAATCACTGTCTTCTCTCTCTCTCTCTCTCTCTCCCTCTCTCTCTGTCTCTCTCTCTCTCTCTCTCTCTCTCTGTCTCTCTCTCATGGCTCCATCACGGTCTGTGGGTATATGATCCCAGCTCTCCAAATGGTGTGGCGTTTGATGAAATGTTGATGCCATCTGGGAGAGCTTCTGGCCCGGGGGCAGCTGAGGTTAAGCTGAGGCCAGGGTGGGCTGTTCCCCGCTGTTCCCCTCTGCGTCCTGTAGGACCTGAGCCTCGGTAACGAAGGACACCATTCAACAGCCACCGATACTGACCATTGCCATTAGGACGAGTTCGGCAAATGGTTCAAATTAGGTTGAATCATAATAACTACAGCATTGTGTTTTGTACTCTTTGTCGCTAATAAGCTCCCAAAGTATGACCTATTAATGACATGAGGACATGTTTTTTGTATTTAAAGCGACTGTATTTGGGAAGAGAGGAATTCGATTGGTTGGGATGGACTTGCGGCAGCTGACCGCGTGAAACTTTCCTCCATCAACGATCTTGGCATTCATCAGTTCTGCTCACAGATGACATAAATATCCTACCTTATCTTCTACGGACACACCTCTGCTTTAAACGAGCTGGTGCTGACCAATACATAGAGGGATATGTCAGGATATCCGCTCGATAACCAGCAGTTTGAAGAGAATCAGAGAAGATCACCACGATGATGGCGGTGTTGTTCGCTGACGGCCGTGACATGAGAAATGGCAAATAATCAAAGTGTACCCAAAGCATCAGGTGACCGCCGTTATAGTTCAGCATCACATCCACAGCCCAGTTTAAACCAGGAGGGGAAACACTAAATCAAGGAGTTAGACTGAGAAAACGTGATGGATGATCATCCCGTTTCTCAGTGGGTGAAGCACAATGTGTTCCTTCTGCATGGAAAAGCACATGAGTCACTGTAGTGTGTGTATATTTGTACATCCACACGGTTTGGTGGTGTGACTGGTGAGACCCATACAGCATCAAGCTGAAACAGAGACTACAATCACGTATCTTTATGAACCACTCCTATCCAGTTTATAGGGTCATAATTCACGTTTATGTTGAGCTTGTCTTTGTGCTTTCTTCTTGACCATGTGTTGAACCACACAATTCTGTAACACCAATTAATTTGAACAATAACTGTGACATTCTCTTTCACAACTAAACCGTGCTGTTCTCTCTGCTGATGAAAAGGTCAGCTCACACAGACCAGCGCACGCACCTCGCAGACACTAGAGACGACGACTTCTGACCGATGACAGAACCATTTGAAATACCGTCACGTTGACACAGGCTCCTGAAGGCAGAGATACGCGGTGGGGACAAATGGCTGTCAGGTGTACACTGAGCTGGAAGGCGGTCCCTCTGACAGGCTCCACTGCTCTGGGCTTTGGTTTGTTGTGTGCGTTTCTACATCTGACTGACAGCATTCCCAGTGTGTGAAGATGACTGCCCAGCAGGATATATGAAAGGCGACGATGCCATCTAAAGCAGATCGGATCAATGTTTTAGTGCGTGTGTTAAAAGGTCAACCCATATATTCCTGCTAGTGGGCCGGTTTCCCCCTCTTTCATATTTCACAATGTAATGATATTGTAATGCATTGTATATAATTGCATTTTATAAAAGTGCATATACAATTCTAGAAACTATTTCATTGGCATATGATCAAAAAATCTAAAGTGCTTCAAAACATGAACGTGACAAGCAGGCATTCAGGTTGGGGCCGTCCGGTTACCGCTGATCTTTATTCTAGTCATGAAATTCACATTAACTACCCTGTTTTACATGATTGAACTGATCGATTTTCTGACTATCTTAATGCACTTACCCTCAAGTATGACATTGAATTTCTTATCTCATTGGAGAGAAGTCCACTGCATGTTAAAATGACCGAATGAGGGCCCTGACACTGTGATGGCTGCTGTACTGTGATGACTGCTGTACTGTGATGACTACTGCACTGTGATGGCTGCACTGTGATGGCTGCTGCACTGTGATGGCTGCTGCACTGTGATGGCTGTACTGTGATGTCTGTACTGTGATGGCTGCTGTACTGTGATGGCTGCTGCACTGTGATGGCTGCACTCTGATGGCTGTACTGCGATGGCTGCTGTACTGTGATGGCTGCACTGTGATGGCTGCACTGGGATGGCTGCACTGTGATGGCTGCACTGTGATGGCTGTACTGTGATGTCTGTACTGTGATGGCTGTACTGTGATGGCTGTACTGTGACTGTTGCTGCACTGTGATGGCTGCACTGTGATGGCTGCTGTACTGTGATGGCTGTACTGTGATGGCTGCTGTACTGTGATGGCTGCTGTACTGTGATGGCTGTACTGTGATGGCTGTTGTACTGTGATGACTGTACTGTGATGGCTGCTGTACTGTGATGGCTGTACTGTGATGTCTGCTGTACTGTGATGGCTGCTGTACTGTGATGGCTGCTGTACTGTTCTGGCTGCTGTACTGTGATGGCTGTACTGTGATGGCTGTACTGTGATGGCTGCACTGTGATGGCTGCTGTACTGTGATGGCTGCTGTACTGTGATGGCTGCTGTACTGTGATGGCTGTACTGTGATGGCTGTACTGTGATGGCTGCTGTACTGTGATGGCTGGTGTACTGTGATGGCTGCTGTACTGTGATGGCTGCTGTACTGTGATGGCTGTACTGTGATGGCTGCTGTACTGTGATGGCTGTACTGTGATGGCTGCTGTACTGTGATGGCTGTACTGTGATGGCTGCTGCACAGCTCTGAACAGGCATCTGCTGGCTCCATAGGCTCGATCCACTGTGTACACCAGAAACAGAGGAGTAGACGGAGGACACAGGAGTTCAAAGAGTTACACAGAGTACACAGGGGTACACAGAGTACACAGAGTACACAGGAGTCCTCGGGGGTACACAGTGTACCCTGTGTACCCCCGAGTACAGGGTCATCACTGGGTACATGGTCTACTGTGTTCTTGGTGGTCACTGTGGACATGGTCTGCACTGTACATGGTCTACTGTGTTCATGGTGTCCCAGGGGTACGTGGTGTTCCAGGGGTACGTGGTGTCCTAGGGGTACGTGGTGTTCCAGGGGTACGTGGTGTTCCAGGGGTACGTGGTGTCCTAGGGGTACGTGGTGTTCCAGGGGTACGTGGTGTTCCAGGGGTACGTGGTGTTCCAGGGGTACGTGGTGTTCCAGGGGTAAGTGGTGTCCCAGGGCTACATGGTGTCCCAGGGGTACGTGGTGTTCCAGGGGTACATGGGGGTACGTGGTGTCCCAGGGGTACGTGGTGTTCCAGGGGTACATGGGGGTACGTGGTGTTCCAGGGGTACGTGGTGTTCCAGGGGTACATGGGGGTACGTGGTGTTCCAGGGCTACATGGTGTCCCAGGGGTACGTGGTGTTCCAGGGGTACATGGTGTTCCAGGGGTACATGGGGGTACGTGGTGTTCCAGGGGTACGTGGTGTTCCAGGGGTACATGGGGGTACAACAGGTCCTCAGAGGCCTTTGTTTAACAGCAGTCAGCTGTTGAACTGCAGGGTTCAGTTCTTGTACTGCGTGTTTATTTTTACAAATCTGTCAAACATATTTCCAACTGACAAATTCTGTCACTTACTGCAGCAGTTTGTGTGCAGAGAGGAACAGAGCCGCCCAACGTGGCGTCTACACAGGAGCTGCTTTAGAGCCGCTCTCCTAATGACCTCTGCTCTCTGCTCACGCGGTACACTGAGGCATGTCCTCTGATTCAAACACGCTGCAATGCAATCCTCTTTCTCTTCCCTTCAGCTCGGGGTTGTTCTGCTCAACAGCCGAGGTAAATGATTTGTACAGCGGAGGGCGAGAGCAGGATAAGCGGCGTCACGCGTGTGGCGGAGCGTCACGCAGCGAGGAGGAAGCACTCACTGGCTGTGGTGGGCGGCGCCTTCTGTACTGGAGCTGGGGGATTGGCTGCTGCTGAGGGAGGGAGGAGGGGGAGAGGGGGGAGGAGAGGGGGGAGGAGAGGGGGGAGGGATGGAGGGGGGGAGAGGGGGGAGGAGGGAGGAGAGGGGTGAGGGGGGAGGGAGGAGGAGGGGAGGGTGGAGGGAGGAGGAGAGGGGGGAGGAGAGGGGGGAGGGATGGAGGGGGGGAGAGGGGGGAGGGAGGAGGAGGGAGGAGGAGAGGGGGGAGGAGAGGGGGGAGGAGAGGGGGGAGGGATGGAGGGGGGGAGAGGGGGGAGGGAGGAGGAGGGAGGAGGAGAGGGGGGAGGAGAGGGGGGAGGGGAGGGGGAGGAGGGGGGGAGGAGGGAGGAGAGGGGTGAGGGGGGAGGGAGGAGGAGGGGAGGGTGGAGGGAGGAGGAGAGGGGGGAGGAGAGGGGGGAGGGGAGGGGGAGGAGGGGGGGAGGAGAGGGGTGAGGGGGGAGGGAGGAGGAGGGGAGGGTGGAGGGAGGAGGAGAGGGGGGAGGGGAGGGGGGAGGCGGGGAGGGGGAAGGGGGGAGGTGAGGGGGAGGGTTGGAGGGGGCCTCATTATATCTGACGTTCCAGCGGAGCCCCGTCTCCCTCCCAGTTCCACCAGTGCCTCTCGGCTGCTGCCAGACCACTTTTTTGTTAAGACACATTTAGATTTGTTTCCACTGATTGAATCAGAAGCTCAGCATCACTCGAGACCAAAGCAATTGGCAAAGATGTAGGGTTTGGAAAATGGCATAACATGCCTTTCATCTAACTCTGGGGTCCTCCAAAATATCTGGTGTAGAGCTCAGTCAGAGGCGCAGAGGACAGATTAGAAGAAAACTGAATAGAGCCGGACATAGGAAGGGATGATGTTGTTGATATGATGTGCGTGCGGAGGCCTGATAGTGTCCGGCTTTGGTCACTTCATCGGTCGTTTGTGTCAAACGATAGTGATATATAACCTAGTCTACATAACGTATTCACATGTCATGTATTCATAATTACAAGGAATACCTGGTGTCATCTCTGCTTAAAGAAGTTTGATGCTGATTTCTTATGGATCAGCATCCTCAGCATCCTCCTACATTTATCACACGATAGATTATTCTGATTAATCTCAGCGTAAAAGTGTGTGTGGTCAGCCGTGCAAATGGGTAATCTATTAACAGAATGCTTGGAATGTTCCACAGATGGTGAGGATTTACATTTCATCCGTGCCGTAGATATTCATCTGCCTCTTATTTTAAACCATCTGAAGAAGTATCGGCTCAATGTAACCTTTTAACCATTCAAAAAATGATGTTTTACATAACGCATGCTGTGAACCGTTTGAAAGCTGAAATGAAAGCACTTCTTGACACTTTGTTTTTCCTTGTGTCTAATGATATCTTCTTCTCCCTCTCATTGCAGAGAAGAAAACCCGCAGATGAACTATGAATGCTGAACACGATGGTCTTCTCCTTCCAGTGCCAGACAATGCGAGGGCGTAGGCTGAAGGGGGCGCTGTCCAACCCCCTCTTGGTGTTGCTGTTGGCGCTGCAGATCCTGGTGGTGGCAGGGCTGGTCCGCGCTCAGACCTGCCCCTCCGTGTGCTCCTGCAGCAACCAGTTCAGCAAAGTCATCTGCACGCGACGCAACCTCCGAGACGTCCCCGATGGCATCTCCACCAACACCCGGTATCTCAACCTGCAGGACAACCTCATCCAGATCATCAAGGTTGACAGCTTCAAACACCTGCGCCATCTGGAGATCCTGCAGCTGAGCAAGAACCACATCCGCAGCATCGAGATCGGTGCCTTCAACGGGCTGGCCAGCCTGAACACCCTGGAGCTCTTTGACAACCGGCTGACCACCATCCCCAATGGGGCCTTCGAGTACCTGTCCAAGCTGAAGGAGCTGTGGCTGCGGAACAACCCCATCGAGAGCATCCCGTCCTACGCCTTCAACCGCGTGCCCTCGCTGCGACGGCTGGACCTGGGAGAGCTCAAACGTCTGTCCTA
The DNA here is from genome assembly GCF_949987615.1 of Pollachius pollachius. NCBI lineage: Eukaryota > Metazoa > Chordata > Actinopteri > Gadiformes > Gadidae > Pollachius > Pollachius pollachius. The sequence continues at coordinate 29,003,834 of NC_136938.1, read as the reverse complement.
CATCTCGGAGGGGGCTTTCAAAGACTTGAGTAACCTGCGCTATCTGAACCTGGGTATGTGCAACCTCAAGGAGATCCCCAACATTCTACCCTTGGTCAGACTCGAAGAGTTGGAAATGTCCGGCAACCAGCTCTCTATCGTGCAGCCCAGCGCATTCACTGGACTAGTGAACCTGCAGAAGCTGTGGATGATGCATGCCCAGATCCAAACCATAGAGAGGAACTCCTTTGACGACCTCCAGTCTTTAGTCGAGCTCAACCTGGCCCACAACAACCTGACCCTGCTCCCCCATGACCTCTTCACCCCCCTGCATCGCCTGGAGCGGGTCCACCTCCACCACAACCCCTGGAACTGCAACTGTGACATCTTGTGGCTGAGCTGGTGGCTGAAGGAGACAGTCCCCGCCAACACCAGCTGCTGTGCCCGCTGCCACGCTCCGGCCAGCTACAAAGGCCGCTACATCGGGGAGCTGGACCACAGCTACTTCCAGTGCGATGTTCCAGTTATCGTGGAGCGCCCCACTGACCTGAATGTCACCGAGGGGATGGGCGCCGAGCTGAAGTGCCGGACCAGCTCGCTGACGTCTATCAGCTGGCAGACGCCCAACGGCTCGCTGGTCACCCACGGGGCGTACAAGGTGCGGCTGGCCGTGTTGAACGACGGCACGCTGAACTTTACCAGCGTCACCATGCAGGACACCGGGACCTACACCTGCATGGTGAGCAACACGGCGGGGAACATCTCCGCCTCGGCCGTGCTCAACGTCACCTCGGTGGAGAACAGCGGGGTGACCTACTTCACCACGGTCACCGTGGAGACCATGGAGACTCCGGGGGACGAGAGCCAGACCCCGCTGCCGCCCTTCGGCTGGGTGTCCTCCTCCACCACCAGGGGCCCCCAGGTGTCCACGCGCACCACGGAGCGGACCTACACCATCCCCGTGATCGACCCCGACGGGGAAGGGCCGCTGAACGGCCTGGACGAGGTGATGAAGACCACCAAGATCATCATCGGCTGCTTCGTGGCCATCACGCTCATGGCCGCTGTGCTGCTGGTCATCTTCTACAAGATGAGGAAGCAGCACAACCAGCAGGACCCCGATGGCCCCGCCTCCTCCATGGAGGTCATCACCGTGGAGGAGGAGCTGGCCGGGGTGGCGGCGATGGAGAGACACCTGTCGCTGCCCCCACTGGAGCACTATAACCACTACAACACCTACAAGAGCAGCTACCACCACCCCTCAGTGCTCAGCACCATCCACAGCTCCAACACACAGGAACCCTTACTGATCCAGGCCTGCTCCAAAGACAATGTTCAAGAGACGCAGATCTGAGGCGGATCCCGTGGGAACAGTTCCTATCAGTGGTTTTATATTCGGAGTTCAACGGGCTAACTGGGGAGGAGAAAAGAAACAAAAATTAACATTAACTTTAGCGAAGACATAAGTAATACATCAGCGATGGGAATGGGACAGCGTATGGTATTTCTTTTGTTTAAATGTCTTTCAAAAAAACTACAATTATTTATTGAAAAGTATGTCTAGTGGCAAAATGAAGAAAAGCAAAACATGTAATAGCTTTCTTAGCTCCCTTTCTCTCTTTCTCTTCTCTGTGTGTAATACTGCACAAGGAAAATAATGGTTTACTTCAAATGAATATAATTCATCACTTATCCATATTATCATTCCATCCACGTTGTTCCTAACAGTGCGAGGTGTTCTTCATGTCTGCTGAAACAGAACCTATGTTTCTTTAGAGGGCGGTCTGTGTCATTAGGGCTGTGAGGACTGTGAGGCACATCTCCACCTCCTCTCATCCTCCCCTGACACATCCTCCCCTTTAATTAGGTGAACCCTGATCCTCTCCCCCCTTGACTCCCTTCTGTCTCCCCCGTCTCTCCACCAGCTCATTCCACTCCTCACTCTCTCTCGATTTTTCCCCCATTTACCATTTCTCCCTGGCGTTGTCTTGTTTCTACGGTAACCACCGCTCCTTTTCTCAGCCCCCCCCCCCATTTCCCATTTGTCTCCGGTTATCCTTCGCCGCGGCGCCACGTGCCAGCGCTGTTTCCGGGGGTTTAAGGGGATGGGCGGCGGCGGCGGCCGGTTAACCCCGTAATGAGCCTCTGTTGCCCCGGGTTGACGCAGCCGCCGCTCCATCTGTTGGCTCAGAGAGAGTGGCCAATCAGGCAGCCGCGTGATGCGCTTTGACCCGGCCGGACAGACCGCCGGACAGACGGGAGCGACCGGAGAACCGGGAACTGGAATGAAGGAATGGCCACAGCTCATTAGACTGTCAGCGGTCATCAGCGTGGTGCAGGACATGAGGAGAACAGCAGAGCCTGTGTGCTTCTCCCCGTTGGGTCAACATCTAACCACCACAGGCTTTGATGTGCTCCATGGAAACACCCAACACCTTAGGCAACACAGCAAGTCTTAAGGGTCTGGCCTAAGGGTCTGTCTTAAGATTCAGTCTTCAGGTTAATTCTCAAGGTTGTGTCTTAAGGTTAAGTCTTAAGGTTCAGTCTTAAGTTTCTGTCCAATGGTTCTGTCTTAAGGGTCTGTCTTAAGGTTCAGTCTTAAGGTTCTGTCTTAAGGTTCTGTCTTAAGGGTCTGTCTTAAGGGTCTGTTTAATGTTCTGTCTTAAGGTTAAGTCTTAAGGTTCTGTCTTAAGGTTCAGTGTTAAGTTTCTGTCTTAAGGTTCAGCCTTAAGGTTCATTCTTAAGGTTCAGTCATATGGTTCAGTCTTAAGGTTCTGTCTTAAGGTTCTGTCTTAAGGTTCAATCTTAAGGTTAATTCTTAAGGTTCTGTCTTAAGGTGTTGTCCTAAGGTTCTGTCTTCATGTTCTTTCGCAAGGTAAAGTCTTAAGGTTCAATCTTAAAGTTCAGTCTTATGTTTCCGTCTTAAGGTTCCGTCTTAAGGTTAATTCTTAAGGTTAATTCTTAAGGTTCAATCTTAAGGTTCTGTCATAAGGTTCAGTCTTAAGGTTCAGTCTTAAGGTTCTGTTCTAAGGTTCTGTTTTAAGATTCTGTCTTCAGGTTCTGTATTAAGGTTCTTTCTTAATATTCTGTCTTAAGGTCCTGTCTTAAGGGTCTGTCTTAAGGTTCTGTCTTAAGGGTCTGTCTTAAGGTTCAGTCTTAAGGTTCTGTCTTAACGTTTAGTCTTAAGGTTCATTCTTAAGTTTCTGTCTTAAGGTTCTGTCCTACGGTTCTGTCTTCAGGTTCTGTCTTAAGGTTGAGTCTTAAGGTTCAGTCTTAAGGTTCTGTCTTAAGGTTCTGTCCTACGGTTCTGTCTTCAGGTTCTATCTTAAGGTTGAGTCTTAAGGTTGAGTCTTAAGGTTCAGTCTTAAGGTTCTGTCTTAAGGTTCTGTCCTACGGTTCTATCTTAAGGTTGAGTCTTAAGGTTGAGTCTTAAGGTTTTGTCTTAAGGTTCTGTCTTAAGGTTCTGTCTTAACGCTCTGTCTTAAGGTTCTGTCTTAAGGTTAAGTCTTAAGGTTCTGTCTTAACGTTTAGTCTTAAGGTTCATTCTTAAGTTTCTGTCTTAAGGTTCTGTCCTACGGTTCTGTCTTCAGGTTCTGTCTTAAGGTTGAGTCTTAAGGTTCAGTCTTAAGTTTCTGTCTTAAGGTTCTGTCCTACGGTTCTGTCTTCAGGTTCTGTCTTAAGGTTGAGTCTTAAGGTTCAGTCTTAAGGTTCAGTCTTAAGGTTCTGTCTTAAGGTTCCGTCTTAACGCTCTGTCTTAAGGTTCTGTCTAAAGGTTATTTTTCTGGTCCGGTCCACGTTCCCGGTTGTTCGTTTAGCCGCTCAAAGACGGAGGCTGGAGGGAGGACGGGGAGGAGAGAGGGGGTGAGGGAGGAGGGAGAGAGAGGGTGAGGGAGGAGGGAGAGAGAGGGTGAGGGAGGAGGGGGTGGAGAGAGGGGGTGAGGGAGGAGGGGGTGGAGAGAGGGGGTGAGGGAGGAGGGAGAGAGGGGGTGAGGGAGGAGGGAGAGAGAGGGTGAGGGAGGAGGGGGTGAGGGAGGAGGGAGAGAGAGGGTGAGGGAGGAGGGGGTGAGGGAGGAGGGAGAGAGAGGGTGAGGGAGGAGGGGGTGGAGAGAGGGGGTGAGGGAGGAGGGAGAGAGGGGGTGAGGGAGGAGGGAGAGAGAGGGTGAGGGAGGAGGAGAGAGAGGGTGAGGGAGGAGGAGAGAGGGGGTGAGGGAGGAGGAGAGAGGGGGTGGTGTGGAGGAAAGACCGGGAAGGGAGTGGACATGGGGAGTCTTCAAACGCAGATATTCAGACATGAAGGAGAGAAGTGAAATAGACTACGGATACAAAAATAAGGAGGCAAAAGATTGTCGCCATGGAAACAGTGACCTTGTGCATGATGAGCTTAGGTTGGCTGTTCAACAGCACTTTGTTAAATCTCTGTAATGATTGCACATGTGGTCGGATATTAGTAAAAAGGAGGGAGCAGAATGTACAATGGAAGAAAAAAACGATTTGATGAGGTTTTCCAAAAAAGGATCTGTTAGGATTTGCGATTGCAAGTAAAGCAGCTTGACTGCGCGCCTTTAAAGGCAACGACGGCGGCTCGGACTGGATACGCTTCACTCTGTCATAAAACGATGACTTTATCTCACCTTCAAGGTGAACGACTATAAAGCGATCTACAGTCTGGCTGCTAATGCAGGCCTCTGCACACAGGCGTGAGAATATTGCGCGAGACACAGGAAACAATGGGAAAGTTCTGCGTGAGCCTGTAGTCACAGGCTGGAGCGTGAGCCTTTAGTCACAGGCTGGAGCGTGAACCTGTAGTCACAGGCCGCTGGTGCCCTCAACATCGACCATCCCAAGTGAACCATTCTTCCCCTTCTTTAACTGATTTATTTTCAATGCACATTTCTTTTCAATGCTTTGGTGGCTTACTGATTCAATGTTGATGCGAAGCTACAATTTAAAAAAAGAGATACATGGAAGCTTCTGAGGTATTTTTAGAAACCTGCGGATGAGCAGCAGTTGTGAATTATTTTGAATGAATGGAATATCTTTGTGTTGGTATTTACATGATGTGCAAGCAGAATGTATTACCCTGAGGAATTATTTTGAACCAGAAGAAGAAAAAAACGGACTTAAATATTATGGAAGATGTTCGGACTTTAAATACCAGCAGTGTGAGCTTTTTCTGTGCAGACCCTGAACCCAGTTCATCATATTATCCCTTTTTCTGCAAACTGTCTGTGTACGGGGAGGGTAAAATAGGGTATATATGCTCTCTTGTTTTTGGAGAGAAAAATCAACAAAAGGTTACTTTCTACAAAAAATATTTTCAAAATTAACATGCAAAAACACTTTTCTGATCAAAATTTTACATGTGCTTTAATTGTAAAAAAAAAAAGATAGAAAAAAACAGCAAAGAGACTGTGCTTGTTCAGAGTCAAACTAATTACTCTGGGGAGGAGGTTCAGTTATTGATATCTGAGATTGTAGTTCATACTGTACATGAATACAAATAAAAAAATACATTTTTTCCAATATATTCTATTTCATATATTTTCCACGGTGCCATCATCATTATAATCATTTTGCGTTTCCATTTGCACATGAATACAAGTCCATTTAACAACAGTGACAGGCAGCTGAAAGGAGCCTTCGATCTGATAGCAGAACTATTGTTCTATTGTACCAGCGGTGATGGATATAATTAAGCAAAAAAAACTAATTTAGCCTTTCTTTATTTCACATATAGAAAACCGTTCTTTTCACAAAAGGCGTTGTTCTTCTTTTAAGTTAAAGAAATCATAACCATAATCATAAGCAACAACCAAGACATTCATATTTACACAAACATACAAGCATGCTACCAGCCACACACACACACAGTGAGTAGGACAGGTGATAAACAGAGAGCCTGGTCCCCGACAGGAGGATGTTGGTTCAGATCCATGTCTCTCTGTTTAATGAAAAAGAACATTTTCAAAACCCATTCTATGCCAGATGAGATTAGTATTAGCCTCATATTTGGGGATCTAAAAACATGTTCTATTTGTGATTCTACGTGAACGTTCCTCTTGGGAGAGAGAAATGACGGCTACTTTCCATAATCTGTAGTACTCTGTGTCTTGATCTCAAACACATGAGCTAGGGGGGCAATCTGAAAAGGAGCTTATTATCTGATAACAAGATTAAAGTATTTATCACATTCCAAAGCAGTATTCTACACTGGAACTAGACATTAAGGGGCACTTGCATTTTCTATAAAAAAAGGTCCTTTTATCGATTTTGTGATATTGTAATCTTGAACCCTAGGTGAGTTAACATGCTAACATGCTGAGCGGTAAACATACATGTTACATGTTCTGTCAACCAATTATGATGAACGATTTCTAATAGAGTAACTTGTCAAATTGTCTTTATTAAGCGGTGTGTATCGTGGGACAGCAACCAAGCTGAAACAACGGCTCTTTCTCCTGCCCTCATTGGTCAAACCGAGGCTTGAACACATTCTGAGTATTTTGGCAAGGCTCTGTGCTTCAGTGTGAGGGGAGGGGCCAGCGTAGCGAGGCGACGTCTTGGGTAGCCTGGAGCCCAGCTCCTGACAGGGCTCCTCGGGGCCTCGCTACAGGAAGTGAGCGGTGGGGAGCGGGGTGAAAAGGGGGAAGGGCTTCACTGTCTGGACAACGCCGCTATTGATGTGAGAGGAGCTTTGTGTGCATGCAGATCAGCTCCTCACAGCAGGGGGTGAAGGGAGGGACTCTGGCACCACTGGCCCACCAATCCCAGTCGTCTGGGCAAGGAATACTACCACTACCACCAGTATGGTGGTGTGGCTCTGTAATGGCTCTTCCACCACTACCACCAGTGGTGTGGCTCTTTAATGGCCGCCGTTTTTAGGTATTATTTAGACATGGTGTAGTCGTGGTACATGTCAGAGTGGTTGAGGATACTATATTAGAGATGGTTCAAAGAAATGGTTAGTGTAAAGGGTTACACTGACTCCCAGCAGGAACAGCAGCACCTGGACTACTGGGGGTCACTTCACCCCTAAGAAGGTCTGGAGATCTGGAGGACCGTCAACCCCTCCCCCAAAGAGAAACCTGACATAATCCTCTGATTGGTGAACAAAGCACAGAAATGCACTTCAGCACAGGGAGGAAACTGAAGGGAATGTGGAACACCTGATCACGAGCCTCTAACAATGAGAAGGCTGAGGCTGAACACAGCCTCTAACAAGGAGAAGGCTGAGGCTGATCAGAGCCTCTAACAAGGAGAAGGCTGAGGCTGATCAGAGCCTCTAACAAGGAGAAGGCTGAGGCTGATCAGAGCCTCTAACAATGAGAAGGCTGAGGCTGATCAGAGCCTCTATCAAGGACAAGGCTGAGGCTGATCAGAGCCTCTAACAAGTAGAAGGCTGAGGCTGACCACAGCCTCTATCAAGGAGAAGGCTGAGGCTGACCAGGAGGTCTCTAAGAAATGAGTCCAGTCAACGTGGACGACCAACTGAAAGGTGTTAAAGAACATATTCCCAGAGGAGGAGTTCTGATGGTCCACAACTCAGAATGACACAGCAGTGTCTGACCTCACAGCCACTGCACTGCAGCGCTGGAAGGCCTACAGCTGTCTGGGCCACGCTCATGTTTACAACTGAACGTAAGAAACGATGAATCTAGCATCTAAGTGGTCCTTACTATCACACTATCTGTAGCTTTGTGATAGTTTATCCCTGTTCCTTTTGAAGAGGATAATGGATCAGTTTGGACCGTATGAGTGTGTGAGTCATCGTGAACGCGGAGAAGAAATTAAATATTCATCAGCACTCACGGCAGCAGTCATGTTAGGTTCGGTAAGGTATGTATATATATATATATATATATATACATATATATATACAGAACGATACATTATTGTGGCAGATAAGAAATACGTAAATAAATTATTTAATCATAACAATTATCTAAAGACATAAAGCAATGGCGTGTATCTCGGATTTAACTTCAAGCGTTCATGCTGCGCCCGCAGAGTCTGAAAGGGTGTGACTCAGACCCGCCCCCTGCTGTGTGGCCCCCGTTTTCTCCAGCATGAAGAGTTTAAAAGACTCAAAATCAGCTGCGGTTCAAAACATTCTGGCTTTTGTACTGTATTGCAAATCGATGCTGCGAGCCCTGCAGAAAGCCTCTGTGGATCAGCCCCCATCCAATAAGCCTCTCCAGGGGATCCGTGGAGGGGCGGAGCTGTGTCTCATCTCAAGAGACCACAGTGATGAGACCATCAGCAGCCCAGGTGGACTAACCCATCGTAACAAACCACAGCAACTCTTTAGAAAAAGGCTCTCTCACACTTACACTTTGACATCATCTGAACCTTACTGTAACGGTACCTTACTGTAACGGTACCTTACTGTAACGGTACCTTACTGTTACGGTACCTTACTGTAACGGTACCTTACTGTAACGGTACCTTACTGTAACGGTACCTTACTGTAACGGTACCTTACTGTAACGGTACCTTACTGTTACGATACCTTACTGTAACAGTACCTTACTGCAACGGTACCTTACTGTAACGTAACCTTACTGTAACGGCTCTTTACGGCACGCTGGGAGATACAGTCCCGTCACTCTCTGTGTTATGTTGATAGAATTCACAGCAGTGCCTTTAGTTAAAGGCAATGCTTTAGTTAAAGGCACTGCTGTGTGACTTGATGCTGGTCTATGCATCTTTTGTGGAAGTTGGGTTAGCATGACTGAATGTGTTGATATGTGAGGTTATAAAGCAGGCCCTACTGTTCCTGTTCCCCTCCACCCACGTGGTTCACGGACCCTACCACGAGATGTGGAGTAAGAAGCGTGGTGTTACTCCATGTGTCCAGACAGCGTGGTGTTACTCCATGTGTCCAGACAGCGTGGTGTTACACCATGTGTCCAGACAGCGTGGTGTTACTCCATGTGTCCAGACAGCGGGGTGTTACTCCATGTGTCCAGACAGCGTGGTCTTACTCCATGTGTCCAGACAGCGTGGTGTTACACCATGTGTCCAGACAGTGTGGTGTTACTCCATGTGTCCAGACAGCGTGGTCTTACTCCATGTGTCCAGACAGCGTGGTCTTACTCCATGTGTCCAGACAGCGTGGTGTTACACCATGTGTCCAGACAGCGTGGTGTTACTCCATGTGTCCAGACAGCGGGGTGTTACTCCATGTGTCCAGACAGCGGGGTGTTACTCCATGTGTCCAGACAGCGTGGTGTTACACCATGTGTCCAGGTCTCCGAGGCAGACATTAGAGAAAGGCCTGCCCAGCACAGTGTTCCTCCTGGCGTTTCCTGGGTCCGGTCGGAGCGCCCCCCCGGCCTGGCGTTCCCTATCCGGTCGGAGCGCCCCCCTGGCCCAGTGTTCCTCCTGGTGTTCCGGGCAGCAGAGACACCTCTCCTCTCAGACAGTGTTTTTCTTGAGTCAGTACTATTGTAGTACCAGTGACACACTGGCATTCATTACCAAGTTGAAGATCATATAATGCATACTGAGTCGATGGTGGGTTCGTCTGCACTTTAAATGAATGTTCTGGATACTGATGTGTTTGAAGCTTTGAAGAATACTAGTTCACCCTGAGGACCCTGATGTGATGAACACAAAGCCAAGCAGAGCCATGTTAGCTGAGCGATGGCAAACACACATCAAGGCTGTCTGAAGAAGTTCAGAAAGTGCCATTTCTCTGCGTGGGGTCTGTGAATAAACAGAAGTGTATTGAGCTGGGCCGCATGCTGAGGGCAACTATTGGTTGCGTTTAGGCCAGTGATGCGCTGGCTGATGTCTGTGAGTGCTGGTACCAGTTCTGTTGTGGCTCCACATCCTAAATACAACCTCTTGTAATCTGCAGAGTTGATCATTTTGGGCAACTGACACTTTTAATGACTCTCTACTGAGCACTCAATGAGGCAGCAGCTCCGCCGATGTGCGTGGGCGCAGAGACGTGTAGTACTTCTGGAATGCGTAATGCTGTCGTCACTCACAGGCCTCCCACGTCGGGGATGGTTTGAAGAACAAGCTCTTGCTTATTGTGTCTCAAGGAAAAGGTGGCAACAGGGTTTCAATATTGGTGTGTTACCCAATCATCTTCCTGGAACCATGCCGACTGAAGAGGAAGAGAGCAGAAGTGAAGAGGAGAGAAGAGGAGAGGAGAGAAGGGAAGAAGAATAAAGAGAAGAGAAGAGGAGTCAAGAGGAGGCGAGTGAAGAGGAGAGAAGTGAAGAGGAGAGGAGAGGGGAGTAGACGAGGGGAGAGAGAGAGGAGAAGAGAGGAGAGAGGAGGAAAGGGGAGAAGATAGGAGGGGAGGGGGGAGGAGAGAGGAGCGGAGAGGAGTCAAGAGGAGGCGAGTGAAGAGGAGAGGAGTGAAGAGGAGAGGAGAGGGGAGGAGAGAGGAGGAAAGGGGAGAAGAGAGGAGGGGAGGGGGGAGGAGAGGAGAGGGGAGGAGAGAGGAGGGGAAAAGAGCGAAGAGGAGAGAGAAGAGAGAAGGTCACTTCTCCTTCCTTTATTTCTAAACCATGCAGTAAGCATTTTTTCCTTGCGATAGATTATGGAGATGGGCCAAGCTCTTACCAATAACCTTGATCACCCCTTGAGAGGATTACATGCCTTGACATTTTGACCTTTGTATACGTACAAATAGCATCTCACTCCTTGCCCACACAGGAGGGTCATTGGGCTAATATATATGAATTTAAATTGGACCTTTTATTTACCGATTTCTTGCGCTAATTATTTGTAACCTTTTTGAACGATTGCCCTGCATCTTACATATTCAAATCATGCTCTAAGCAAAATAAAGCTTAAACATTACTTTTGGTTCTCTGAGGTCCCAGGTTAAATGTATTAAGCAATCTTGGCCTTTGGCTCAATTTAGCATGAAGTGGGACTTGGTCTTGTATAATATTCAGCCAGAGCCAACGATAAAATCTTCTTTGACAGTGATTTATGTTTTATAGATATTTTATTAAACTCCCTTAAACTTATCACCAGTACTAATTATAAGAATAAACATCTTGTTAATCATATCGCAAGATAATTACATTTTCTATTAAAATATTAGCGTTTTTTATGGATTTGATTTGATTTATCAGATTTATTTTCAGCACTTATAACATTCAAAAAGATTAAACCAATTTGAAATTTGTGGTATGCTGGTCTGCTCATGAAAGCAAAGAAGCAGAGCTAATACTAAAAGGAAGATCTCTCACAAGCTAAAACATCTGACTGACTTACATCTTAGTCTCCCTAATATATTAGCTTAATGTTCAGAGACTGGCTCATAATTCTAAACAGTTTTCCGTCTTTCACATTAGGGCAAAATAAAGCCTTGTGATATTCTGCATTGCAATCCTATCGTTATGAATGTTCTGAATATTAAATAATGCACCATAATAGTCTCATGTTAAACATTGACTTAATACCCCACCTCTCTTGAAGCCAACGTACGCACCTACAGAATCACAGATGACCTTGAATTAAAAAAACGAATGAACGTTATTTTGATATAATTTCTTCACTTCCTGTTCTTGTGATTGTAGTTCCTCCAATACACCAGGCTGGACCTCTATACACGGGCATTCACATTCTGCTATGGTTCCCTTGTTGTTCTTGTCAGCAGGCTTGTATTTGATCTCCAGTGCAATAATCACAGGCCACTATTTCCCTTTGCAGATAATTGCTGCGTGTTGACAATGCTTCCTCGTGTTCCTTTGGGTCTCTAGGTACATGTTCTGTGTTGTTTCTTTCTTTAACCTTTCAGACCCCCTCTCCTTTTTCCAGGTTCAGCATCAAATACGTTGCAGATTACTCCTGGCGATGAATTGGAAGGGGTGTTAAGGAGTTTTTATCTGGCTGACCTTTTCAGAGCTCCAACCTGTTCTCTGCACTGTGTGTCAGACAGCCATTCTCCATCACTGGATTTGGAAAGGGACCTGATGTAAATGAAATGGACATTCTCCTTCCTTCACACCAGACTGTATGGCCCAATCCCAATGTCCGGGCTCACGGACTCACAGACTTTGATGCGCGTTCTCGAGAAATTATTAAGGCTTTAGGGCTGTCCCAATGTCGAATTCCAAAGGGCATGAGGGTTTGAGTCCACACTAACCGAGCCCTTTCCGTGAGTCTGCATCAGTGCAGACTTCACCTGAGGGAATTACCCACGGTTCAAAGCGTTGTGACGTTTACCGCAGAGACCATAGGGAAATCCGGACATTAGGAAGGTAAACAACAAGACAACGCTACTGTCAATGCGAGAGCAGATAGGAATTTCTGCATTTTTTTAGTGAGCCGGATCATTTGGATCAGCTCACCAACAAGAGCCGGCTCTTCTGGCTCCCAAACGGCTCTTCATATTACTACCTATACCTTTTATAATTCAGCCAAATGTAGCCTGTTCTGACTTATGATTGGTATGTGTAGGCCAATAATCACCTACATTATTCAATACATCCTTTATACTGAAGTATTCAAAGTATTCAAATATAAAACTTATATTTTCTAATATCAATAAATTGCTGTAGCCGATTGTTTTCATTGCATTTACAAAAAAAAAAAAAAAATTCCCAAACCGGCAATAGTCAGCCTCATCTTTGTCATCAAACGTTGCCAAGGTAACATGTGCTCTCGTGACGTGCTGTCCCAATCCCATATTACCTATCTGAGCCCATGTGGCCTCACACACTCGCTCACTTAGCAGCTGAGATCAATTAAGTCTGTGAGTCCTTAATCCTCAGGGCTCACTATGCCTATGTAAACCTTGTTCTCTCCAGGTTCCTACTGAACACTAAACACACGCGTGCTACTAAACACAGATATCTGATGGACCCTAGGGGGATTGAACAGTGCTCCCTGTTGGCATGTTGGTATTCTATAACTGACGTCTGTATGTCAGGCTTTAAACCAGTAGCACCAGAGAAGAGTGGAACCACACCGCCAGACTAAAGCGTATTACCATTTCATGCAATGAATGGTCAAATCTATGCATGAGTGATCCTGACAGAACCAGGCTAAAGAGATGTAAACATCCTGTGATATCGACAGTGTTCCATATGTGACCACAACAGTATACTCTTTCACAAAAGCTTGAAATATTGCAATTGCATTTTTTTTATGATTACGATATACCAGCAGAACGCGTCCACGGAGAGAGGGGTCGGCTGGAGACAAAGGCATAGCGAGTCTGAGGTGGGTTTAATACACCACGGTGTGTGCGTGTGTGTAGTGTGTGTGTGTGTGAGTATGGGAATGTGAAGGCCATTGCCGCATAATTTAAGGGAGCCTCATCCATCTCTCTGGTCGTTTACATGGAGGGTTGTTGTTGACGGGAGTCGTTGTGATGTTCTGCGGACGCATACGGCCGTGCTGCCCTCTGTGATCCTGACAGCTGGAGTCAGTCCACATGTTGTCTCAGAGCACAAACACCAGAGTGCAGTGACACGAGTGGTCAAAATACATTTAGAACCATTTGGACTGATTTATATATTTCTAACTGAACAAATGGTATTTTATCTCTATCTATCTATTCCGTAAGCTTAGCCTAGGAATTCAGGAATGATAACTTGATAATTCGGTAACTATACGTATACATACTGAAATACGTATGAGTGTATTTGTTGCTTTGGGATTGTACGTCCATGCTCACTTCAGAATGGTCATTTCCACTCTCCTGTGAACATGACTATTGAAAGTGTGAGTGATTCCGGTTGACCCCGGGTTGAGTGATCTGGAGAACCGGGTTAAGTGATCTGGAGAATCTAAAGGTCAGAGTGTCAGAGCGTCAGAGCACGGCTCCTCAAGGAATACTGTGAAGCCGGGTTTGACACATCGTCTTCTTCAGCCTGAGGGCCACGCACACACACAGGGCATGTGTATGAATGAATACTCTGTGAATACAGGTTCTGGAACGGGTTCATTCAAACAACAAATCCACCGCATTGGGTAAGATTATAAGATAAGTCTGCTGTAGTTTAGAACACATTAAAACTGAGTGTGACTGAAACCTGCGTCTCTCGGGTGAACAGGAGTCTCTGGTGGTGACTGTCTGGGCAGTATGGCCGCTCCCCGTAGAGAGCTGAGGACCGAGGAGGAGGAGGAGGAGGAGGAGGAGGAGGAAGAACCTCTGGTCAGCAGCACTGGAGGAACGAGGGACCAGACGCACAGACCTCCATCAGTCTGGGAGACTAACCAGACCTCCATCAGTCTGGGAGACTAACCAGACCTCCATCAGTCTGGGGGACTAACCAGACTAACCAGAACTCCATCAGTCTGGGAGACTAACCAGACTAACCGGACCTCCATCAGTCTGGGAGACTAACCAGACCTCCATCAGTTTGGGGGACTAACCAGACTAACCAGACCTCCATCAGTCTGGGGGACTAACCAGACTAACCAGACCTCCATCAGTCTGGGAGACTAACCAGACCTCCATCAGTCTGGGAGACTAACCAGACTAACCAGACCTCCATCAGTCTGGGAGACTAACCAGACTAACCAGACCTCCATCAGTCTGGGGGACTAACCAGACTAACCAGACCTCCATCAGTCTGGGAGACTAACCAGACTAACCAGACCTCCATCAGTCTGGGGGACTAACCAGACTAACCAGACCTCCATCAGTCTGGGAGACTAATCAGACCTCCATCAGTCTGGGGGACTAACCAGACTAACCAGACCTCCATCAGTCTGGGGGAATAACCAGACTAACCAGTCACTCAGACCTTCATTAGTGGTTCTGAAAACGCATCTTGAATGAGCAACCGCATAGCGTCCACATCGTTAAGAAACTGGATTAATCACAAAATATTTACCGTTAAATGAAATTGTATTCCTGTCTGAATAATGGATTATGTGTGCATATATACTTCCTTATATAATAGGTGGTGATGGATATTGCAAAGCACACTTCATTTGTATTGTACAGAGCAGGGCCTATGCATGAATAAATACATTATTATTTACTGGTAGATTATTCATCCTAAAGGTTTTGCAGCTACAGTATAACCCAGTTTGTGGGTTTTACAGTCACATTTAAGTGGGTCAACAAAAAAGTTTTGGTACCCAAGTTTTCAAGGGCTTAAAGCAACGCACGAGCAGAGGAGGAGGCAGCTTACTCCCTATCTCTCTCTCTTCCTCCCTATCTCTCTCTCTCTCTCTCTCTCTCTCTCTCTCTCTCTCTCTCTCTCTCTCTCTCTCTCTCTCTCTCTCTCTCCCTCTCTCTCTCCCTATCTCTCTCTCCCTCTCCCACACTGGATTAAAGGAAGATAGGGGAGGGCTGGCATGGAAATGGAATGGTATTCCTTCTCTTCAAACGACAGGTCTATGGTGAGCACTGTCCTGGTGGAAACCCTAAACTCAGGTTACTCTTTACACAATCATCTCCCTCCCTCCGAGGTTCTGTCGCTCCTCAAAAGGCCACCCTTCTGAGGAGGACCTGCGGCTATAACCGTATACCTCATGTTACTATTAGAACATATCATGTGGAATGGGACGGGACATATAGAACACTTTCACACAGCATCTACAGGGAAGAAAATATCGCTATTATGATAAAATAATACAACTTTTGCGCTTCGTTTTTCTTGGACGTATATAGTTACACTGATGGTCTGATGTCATCAGTACAGAAAGGTCAAACTGCTATGGTCATGCTATGTGCGTTATGTACTTGTTGACTTGATGTTAAGCAGAACAAAGGCTTCTCCATGTGCCAATGCCTTAATCATACATAGGAAACATATCTGATAGTTTATCTGTATGTATTAAATAGAAGTGAGAAGGGTAATGCCTTATTTATTCTTTTGAATTGCCCCTGGGGATCAATAAGTATCTATCTATCGATCTATTGTACTTCAGTTTAAGAAGAGAATCAGAATAGCTCGACCTGCTGGCTTTGTGGTCAAGAAGAGGTTTCTTCAACATGAAAGACTTCATGACTCTACTTACAAAGCGAATATTACATTTGCACTGTTTAATAAAATACAACCGCTTTCGGATTAATTTATTCTGTCTGTCAAATAAAAATGATTAATTGAGCCCATTGGATCTCCAACCTGATAGAGTTGGATATGCAGACACATGAACTTTCGCTTGGCTTAACTCTGCCCAGTTGGAAGGAGGGAATGGCCTTAGAGGAACCCTTCCTCCTGGAACACAGTGAGCTGGACTCTGTGTTGGACCTTCGTTCACACTGGGCCCATTTATTATGGGCCCAGTGGGACTATTAAAATAATCATCAGTGGAGGCCCTGTTTGAAGTCTTCACACCCTCTCCTTTTAAGTAAATAAGTTTTGACATGGAATTGTACTTTGAGAGCCAACACTAATCGCTGGAGTTGCCACAACTTTTCCTAATATTATTTTATTTTGTTGTTGAAATGATTAGTTGACACATCTGTTACTCCAGATGTTTGATTTGAAACTTTCACAATTATTATTATTTATTTGTATATTATTAATTATTTTAAAAAAAAACGGAATACGGAAAGCCAGGACACAAAATGCATACAAAAATGCGATGAAATAGTAAGTATAATAGTTCTGAGTCATCCTGTATGCAGATGTTAACACCTGACCCACCAGTCACCCCCCTCAGTGCTAAACACAGATCCTCTGCTACGGAACAGCACACTAGGATCAGCACGAGGAGCGATAACAAACCCTGCTGCGGACGCTTCTCCCGGAGGAAATGAAAGACTACAATCTAATAAAGAGCTCTGGAGAAAATGGCCTCTTTTGTAGGATCAACAGTGTTGTGGAAATCTCTTAATCAAATTATATTAATGAATAGCCAACCCAGCACGTATCATATTCCAGTTCACTGAACTCTGGGAAGAACAAGTGTATCAAGACAATTCAATTGTTTATTTTTTCCCTCAAATTCTGAATGCAGTTTTATGGGAAACATTCACTGCAAGAGATCCCCCTCTCTCTATATATATAAATAGATGTGTATTTTTATATTTATTATTAATATTTCTGATCGGTCCCTATGTAGAAGCTAGAGAATCATATACCGTATATAATGTGATTAAGAGCTTCATAGAGTTGTTTAATTTGTGGACAACCAAAAGCCCTTAAAAACGGGGACAGACGCAGGAATGGATGCGGTTCATCAACACAATCTCAATCTGTAGGGGTAAGCATGAGAAAAAAAAAATCTAGATGGACTGCATCAGAGTAGGGGATTCTAGACTACATCTACAACAAATACAGATTGGGCAGCTGGGTTGAGGTGCATGACCAAATGTTGTCTTCCCAAGGACTTCATTCACCCATTGTTACTAGCTTGTTTGAGTGTTAATCTGCAAATC